>NW_027650077.1:0-175000 GCF_965287045.1 Carcharhinus amblyrhynchos | reverse complement strand
TGACTCTTAACTGCCCCTCTGAAATGGTCTAACCAATGCCAAGGGCAGTTAAGGATAGTCCATAAATGCTGGCCTTGTCAGTCTTGTCCATGTCCCATGAATAAATAAGATTCTAAAAGTATTAGATAACCACGCACGCGGGATTGGGCCTAAGGCCTAGCTTGCAGGGATCAAGCCTGAGGCCTAGCCTGTGGGGGATCTAGCCTGAGGCTTAGCTTGCAGGGAATCAAGCCTGAGGCCTAACTTGCAGGGATCGAGCCTGAAGCCTAGCTTGCAGGGATCGAGCTTGAGGCCTAGCGTCCAGGGATTTGAGCCTGAGGCCTAGCTTGCGGGAATCGAGCCTAAGGCCTAGTTTGAGGGGATTGAGCCTGAGGCCTAGCTTGCGGGACATCATGCCTGAGGCCTAGCCTGCAGGGGATCAAGCCTGAGGCTTAGCTTGCAGGGATCGAGCCTGAGGCCTAGCTTGCAGGAACCGAGCCTGAAGCCTAGCTTGCAGGTATCAAGTCTGAGGCCTAGCTCGCAGGATTGAGCCTGAGGCCTAGCTTGCAGGGATCGAGCCTGAGACCTAGCTTGCAGGGATTGAGCCTGAGGCCTAGCTTGTAGAGATTGAGCCTGAGGCCTAGCTTGCAGGGATCGAGCCTGAGGCCTAGCTTGCAGGGATCGAGCCTGAGGCCTAGCTTGCAGGGATCAAGCCTGAGGCCTAGCTTGCAGAGCTCAAGTCTGAGGTCTAGCTTGCAGGGACCAAGCCTGAGGCCTAGCTTGCAGGGCTCAAGTCTAAGGTCTAGCTTGCGGGTAATGAGACTGAGGCCCAGCTTGCAGGAAACAAGCTTGAGGACTAGGTTGTAGGGATTGAGCCTGAGACCTAGCTTGTGGAGCTCAAGTCTGAGGCTAGCTTGCGGGGATCGAGTCTGAGGCCTAGTTTGTGGGGATTGAGTCTAAGGCCTAGCCTGTGGGGAATGAGCTTGAGATCTAGCTTGTGGGATATGAGTCTGAGGCCTAGCTTGCGAGGATCAAGTCTGAAGCCCAGCTTGTGGGGAGCAAGCCTGAGACCTAGCTTGCGGGGCTCAAGTCTGAGGCCTAGTTTGCAGGCACTGAGCCTGAGGCCTAGCTTGCAGGGACTGAGCCTGAGGTCCAGATTGTGGGGCACGAGTCTGGAGCCTAGCTTGCAGGGATCAAATGTGAGGCCCAGCTTGTGGGGACAGAGCCTGCGGCCTAGCTTGCGAGGGATCGGCCCTGAGGTGTATCTTGGAGAGATCAAGCCTGAGGCTCATCTTGCAGGGATCAAGCCTGAGGCCAAGCTTGCAGGAATCGAGCCTGACACCTAGCTTGCAGGGATCAAGCCGGAGGCCTAGCTTGAAGGGATCGAGCTTGAGGCCTCGCATGCAGGGATCGAGATTAAAGCCCAACTTATGGGGACCGAGCCTGAGGCCTAGCTTGCGGGGTTCGAGCCTGAAGACTAGCTTGCGGGGATCAAGCCTGAGGCCTAGTTTGTGGGGAACAAGCCTGAGGCCTAGCTTGCGGGGACCGAGCCTGAGGCCTAATTTGCGGGGATCGAGCCTGAGGCCTAGCTTGCAGGGATCAAGCCTGAGGCCTAGCTTGCGGGGATCGAGTCTGAGGCCTAGCTTGTGGGGATTGAGTCTAAGGCCTAGCCTGTGGGGAATGAGCTTGAGATCTAGCTTGTGGGATATGAGTCTGAGGCCTAGCTTGCGAGGATCAAGTCTGAAGCCCAGCTTGTGGGGAGCAAGCCTGAGACCTAGCTTGCGGGGCTCAAGTCTGAGGCCTAGTTTGCAGGCACTGAGCCTGAGGCCTAGCTTGCAGGGACTGAGCCTGAGGTCCAGATTGTGGGGCACGAGTCTGGAGCCTAGCTTGCAGGGATCAAATGTGAGGCCCAGCTTGTGGGGACAGAGCCTGCGACCTAGCTTGCGAGGGTTCGGCCCTGAGGTGTATCTTGGAGAGATCAAGCCTGAGGCTCATCTTGCAGGGATCAAGCCTGAGGCCAAGCTTGCAGGAATCGAGCCTGAGACCTAGCTTGCAGGGATCAAGCCGGAGGCCAAGCTTGCAGGAATCGAGCCTGAGACCTAGCTTGCAGGGATCAAGCCGGAGGCCTAGCTTGAAAGGATCGAGCTTGAGGCCTCGCATGCAGGGATCGAGATTAAAGCCCAACTTATGGGGACCGAGCCTGAGGCCTAGCTTGCGGGGTTCGAGCCTGAAGACTAGCTTGCGGGGATCAAGCCTGAGGCCTAGTTTGTGGGGAACAAGCCTGAGGCCTAGCTTGCGGGGAACAAGCCTGAGGCCTAGCTTGCGGGGACCGAGCCTGAGGCCTAGTTTATGGGGACCAAGCCTGAGGCCTAGCTTGCGGGGAACAAGTGTGAGGCCTAGCTTGCGGGGACCGAGCCTGAGGCCTAACTTGCGGGGATCGAGCCTGAAGACTAGCTTGCGGGGATCAAGCCTGAGGCCTAGCTTGCGGGGACCGAGCCTGAGGCCTAACTTGCGGGGATCGAGCCTGAAGACTAGCTTGCGGGGATCAAGCCTGAGGCCTAGTTTATGGGGACCAAGCCTGAGGCCTAGCTTGCCAGGATCGAGCCTGAGGCCTGGCTTGTGGGGATCGAGCCTGAGGACTAGCTTGCGGGGACCAAGCCTGAGGCCTAGTTTGTGGGGACCAAGCCTGAGGCCTAGCTTGCGGGGACCGAGCCTGAGGCCTAACTTGTGGGGACCGAGCCTGAGGCCTAGCTTGCCGGGACCGAGCCTGAGGCCTAGCTTGCCGGGATTGAGCCTGAGGCCTAGCTTGTGGGGACCAAGCCTGAGGCCTAGCTTGCCGGGATTGAGCCTGAGGCCTAGCTTGCCGGGACCGAGCCTGAGGCCTAGCTTGCCGGGACCGAGCCTGAGGCCTAGCTTGCCGCCCTCTGTGACTCCAACGCCACTCTGAGTTTTTACTGCGTACCTCTCTCTTCCTCTCTGTCCCTGAGTCCTGGAGATAATCTTCAGGCCCAGTTGTGGCCTTTGAGCTAGCTCCCTTGGGTGCCCTGTTTGAGGTCGGTGGGGAGACTCCAAGACCCAGAGCTGCCAACGTGATGAGACCGGGACCTCGGCAATGTTGGGTGGAGTGAGGTCAAGAGGACTGAGCCGGTCTTTCATACCGGGTTCCACCGTACCAATAACCCATGCCTGCACCAACCAAAGACAACAACATTATTTAATATATATATATCTGTGTATATAAAATGTATTTACATGTGAATATTTATTGAGGCCTCAGGCCTGTCTGGCAATGAAAAGAATTCTCTTCTGCTTGCTTCCTGTCCACACCCACGTACTTCCGGGCAGAACTTTTTGGTACTTGAATCTTAACTTGCGTTCTGCCCCCTGAAGGAAATTGGGGGTCCCCTTTAATTACGCACCCTACTGGGTCTGGTTGACCTTCGGCGGGGGTGGGGGTTAAGATAGAGCCAAATCCGGGGCAACCGGGGCTAGCTTTGGGGCTGGAAGAGATAAGTGGGGGGTGGTGGGGTTCCCTGTCACAAAATGGCAGCTAAACCCCGGCGGGGGGGTGGGGTGGTGGGGGTGGGGGTGGGGGGGGGGAGTTCCGCGGAGGTGGGGGTAGGGAAAAGATCGGGGGTGGAGGGGGGGGGGGGGTAAAGTTGGGAAACCAGACAAGGTTGGGGGGAGGGGGGGGGTGCAGGGGTAATGACCCGGCGAACAAGGGGGGGGGGGTGGGGAAACGCACTGGCGGCCATTGAGAAAGTGGGCAGGGGGGGGGGGGGGGGCGTCGCGGGACCCATTCAAAAATGGCGGACGGACCCCGAAGAGAGGAGAGGCTTGGAGCGGATCGGTAGGCCTCCTGCCTGGGGTGGAGTTGGCGTGGGGCGGGGAAACGCACTGGCGGCCATTGAGAAAGTTGGGGGGGGGGGGGAGAGCGTCACGGGACCCATTATAGAATGGCGGACGGACCCCGAAGAGAGGAGAGGCTTGGCGCGGATCGCTAGGCCTCCTGCCCATGGTGGGGGTGGCGAGGGGAGTAGGCCGTGTTTGAGGTTTGAAATGGGGAGAGGGCGGGATCCTTATACTCGGTGACCCCCTCCCCCAACTCTGACACACACACACCACCCCTTTGCCCCCGCCCCCATCTTGGGAATCTTTTGCACTGTTCAAACCCCCCCCCCCCCAAACCCAACACCAACCCCCTGACAAGATGAACTTCAGATGGTCAACTGGTTTGGCCTTGAAGCGAGCCTACCCTGGAGACAAAACTATCGGGAGGTTATTTAAAACTCCGACAAGCTACCCCGCGCAGAATTCCAAAGTCAGCCTCTTCTGTAGCTAACCTCCGATGATAATTCTACCGAGTACAGTTTTAATGACTCTGGGTGCGAGGGAGAAAGGATCACGGAAAATTGTACGTGACCATTAGGCTGTACAGTCATTGTTGTTATCTATTTTTTAATGTTATCTCTCTTATAAACGGAGCAAGGTTCGTTCATTCCTTCACCAAGCGTGCTGACGTTAGCCTGTGTGTCTCTCTGGCCTCGCCCTCCAACCCCCCCCCAACCCAACCCGGGCCTTGTTTGACTAGGCCGCACTTTGCCTCACTCTGATCGGGGAGGGGGAGCAGAGGGGGAGGGTGGGCAGTGGAGAGGGTTGTTTGCGGGGTAGGGATGGGGGGGGTGGGGAGGACAGCAAAGGGCGGGATGGAGGTTGGGGTTGGGGGGGAGAGGCTTTGTGAAGAGATCGAAACCTCTTAAGTGCCCAAGTGGAGAGATTTGATTTGATTTATTATTGTCACGTGTATTGGGATAGAGTGAAAAGTATTGTTTCTTGCGCACTATACAGAGCATACCGTTCATAGAGTACATAGGGGAGAAGGATTTGATTTATTATTGTCACATGTATTGGGATACAGTGAAAAGTATTGTTTCTTGCACGCTATACAGACAAAGCATACCGTTCATAGAGTACATAGGGGAGAAGGATTTGATTTATTATTGTCACGTGTATTGGGATACAGTGAAAAGTATTGTTTCTTGCACGCTATACAGACAAAGCATACCGTTCATAGAGTACATAGGGGAGAAGGATTTGATTGGATTTATTATTGTCACATGTATTGGGATAGAGTGAAAAGTATTGTTTCTTGTGCGCTATACAGACAAAGCATACCATTCATAGAGAAGGAAAGGAGAGAGTGCAGAATGTAGTGTTATAGTCACAACTAGGGTGTAGAGAAAGATCAACTTAATACATTTGATTTGATTTATTATTGTCACATGTATTGGGATAGAGTGAAAAGTATTGTTTCTTGCGCGCTATACAGACAAAGCATACTGTTCATAGAGAAGGAAAGGAGAGAGTGCAGAATGTAGTGTTATAGTCACAACTAGGGTGTAGAGAAAGATCAACTTAATACATTTGATTTGATTTATTATTGTCACATGTATTGGGATACAGTGAAAAGTATTGTTTCTTGCGCGCTATATAGACAAAGCATACCATTCATAGAGTACATGGGGAGAAGGATTTGGTTTGATTTATTATTGGGATACAGTGAAAAGTATTGTTTCTTGCGCGCTATACAGACAAAGCATACCGTTCATAGAGTACATAGGGGAGAAGGATTTGATTTATTATTGTCACATGTATTGGGATACAGTGAAAAGTATTGTTTCTTGCGCGCTATACAGACAAAGCATACTGTTCATAGAGTACATAGGGGAGAAGGAACACAGGGGGTGCAGATTGTAGGCATAGAGGTTTACAGCATGGAAACAGGCCCAACTTGTTCACGCCGCCCCCTTTTTTTAACCCCTAGGCTCGTCCCAATTGCCCGCATTTGGCCCATATCCCTCTATACCCATCTTACCCATGTAACTGTCCAAAGGCTTTTTAAAAGACAAAGTTGTACCCGCCTCTGCTACTACCTCTGGCAGCTCGTTCCAGACTCTCACCACCCTCTGTGTGAAAAAATTGCCCCTCTGGACCCTTTTGTATCTCTCCCCTCTCACCTTAAACCTCTGACCTCTAGTTTTAGACTCCCCTACCTTTGGGGAAAAGATATTGACTATCTAGCTGATCTGTGCCCCTCATTATTTTATAGACCTCTATAAGATCACCCCTCAGCCTCCTACGCTCCAGAGAAAAAAGTCCCAGTCTATCCAGCCTCTCCTTATAACTCAATCCATCAAGTCCTGGTAGCATCCTAGTAAATCTTTTGTGCACTCTTTCGAGTTTAATAATATTTTTGTTACCATTGTAACTGTAGTGTTACAGTCATAGCTAGGGTGTAGAGAAAGATCAACTTAATGCGAGGTAGGTCCATTCAAAAGTCTGACAGCAGCAGGGAAGAAGCTGTTCTTGAGTCGGTCGGTACGTGACCTCAGACTTTTGTATCTTTCTCCCATCGGAAGAAGGTGGAAGAGAGAATGTCCGGGGTGTGTGGGGTCCTTGATTATGCTGGCTGCTTTTCCCCGAGGCAGCGGGAAGTGTAGACGGAGTCAATGGATGGGAGGCTGGTTTGTGTGATGGATTGGGCTACATTCACAACCCTTTTGTAGTTCCTTGCGGTCTTGGGCAGAGCAGGAGCCCAGACCAAGCTGTGATACAACCAGAAAGAATGCTTTCTATGGGGCATCTGTAAAAGTTGGTGAGTCGTAGCGGACATGCCAAATTTCCTTAGTCTTCTGAGAAAGTAGAGGGGGAAACTGCTGTGTGGTGAGCGATTCACGGTAGCACAGTGGGTTAGCACTGCTGCCTCACAGCGCCAGGGACCCGGGTTCGATTCCCGACTCGGGTCACTGTCTGTGTGGGGTTTGCACATTCTCCCCATGTCCGCGTGGGTTTCCTCCGAGTGCTCCAGTTTCCTCCCACAGTCCAAAGATGTGCGGGTTAGGTGGATTGGCCATGCTAAATTGCCCCTTAGTGTCAGAGGGACTAGCTAGGGTAGACGTTGAGGTTATGGGGATAGGAGCTCGGGGGGGGATTGTAATCAGTACAGACTGGATGGGCCAAATGGCCTCCTTCTGCTCTGTAGAATTCTATGACTCAGAATGATCCTGTATTGAATACAGGAGTTGCGACGTCTTGTTGAAGTTGTACAAGACATTGGTAAGGCCACACTTGGAATACCGTGTACAGTTCTGGTCACCCTATTATAGAAAGGATATTATTAAACTAGAAAGAGTGCAGAAAAGATTTAGTAGGATGCTACCGGGATTTGGTGGTTTGAGTTATAAGGAGAGGCTGGATAGACTGGGACTTTTTTCTCTGGAGCGTAGGAGGCTGAGGGATGATCTTATAGAGGTCTATAAAATAATGAGGGGCACAGATCAGCTAGATAGTCAATATCTTTTCCCCAAAGATAGGGGAATCTAAAACTAGAGGGCATAGGTTTAAGGTGAGAGGGGAGAGATACAAAAGGGTCCCGAGGGGACAATTTTTTCACGCAGAGGGTGGTGAGTGTCTGGAATGAGCTGCCAGAGGCAGTAGTCGAGGTGGGTACAATTTTGTCTTTTAAAAAGCCTTTAGACAGTTACATGGGTAAGATGGGTATAGAGGGATATGGGCCAAATGCGGGCAATTGGGACGAGCCTAGGGGTTAAAAAAAGGGGGCGGCATGAACAAGTTGGGCCAAAGGGCCTGTTTCCATGCTGTCAACCTCTTACGTCTCGATGAATCGGGAAGAGTCAACATGGGGAAAATTGAAGAGGAAATGTTGACAGGAGAATGGACTTGAAGACGGGAAGCATCCATCTGTTTCCTCAGATGGTGGCGGCTAACACGAGGGGATGTAGCTTTAAATTGAGGGGTGGTGGTTATAGGACGGATGTCAGAGGTATGTTCTTTACTCAGAGGGCGTGGGATGCCCTGCCTGCAGCAGTGGTGGACTCGCCAACTTTAAGGGCGTTCAAATGGTCGGTGGATAGGCATATGGATAACATTGGAGTAGATTGGGTTAGAGGGTCATTAGATTGGTTCCACTGGTTGGCGTAACATTGAGGGCCAAAGGGCCTGGACTGCGCTGTAATGTTCTATGTTCCATCTCACAAATCTTTTACACAACAGGTATAAATCAAATGTACAAACCAGGAGTGAATTTTCTCCTCTCGACACTGAGGGTGTAGGTGAGACTATTGGATAGTCTACTGCACCCAATAGCCAAAGTCAAGTTCTGTCAAAGACGTTACCCATAACCATTCCCATAAAACATCATTGGGCGCTGAGCCTTCAGATAGACCAATGGGTGAAGATCTTTGGACGTGGCCGTTGCCTAGGTTACGCACAAGGCCTTGGGGCTTAAGCCTCAAAGGCAGGGCAGGCGTCAGGAGCTGGGAAGCACAGAATTCTGGGAGCTCAGGGACACGCCACTCCACGATGTCTCCTTTCGATCGCCCACGTGCGGCCACCACCCCCCCCCCCACCAACTCGTGACACCCTGCTCACGCCTGGGTGGCGCGGCGGCGCCTCACAGCACCAGGGACCCGGGTTCGATTCCCGGCTCGGGTCACTGTCTGTCCGGACTTTGCACATCCTCTCCGTGTCTGCGTGGGTTTCCTCCGGGTGGCTCCAGTTTCAAAGAACGCTACAGCGCAGGAACAGGCCCTTCGGCCCTCTGCACCGATCGTGCTGGCCCGACTGAACTAAAACCCCCCCCCAACCCTTCCGGGGACCATATCCCTCTATTCCCATCCTGCATTTGTCGAGACGCCCCTTAAAAGTCACTACCGTATCCCCTTCCGCTACCTTCCCCTGGCACGAGTCCCAGGCACCCACCGCCCCCTGTCAAAAACTTCCCTCGTCCATCTCCTTGCCCCTCGCAACTTAAACCTGTGCCCCCCTAGTAATTGGCTCTATCACCCTGGGGAAAAAGCTTCTGACTATCCACTCTGTCCCTCATAATCTTGTAGACTTCTATCAGGTCAACCTCCAGTGAGAACAAACCAAGTTTCTCCAGCCTCTCCTCATCGCTAACGCCCTCCATACCAGGGCAAACATCCTGGCAAATCTTTTCTCTACCCTCGCCAAAGCCTCCACACCCTTCTGGGAGTGTGGGCGACCAGAATTCAAGACGATATTCCAAGTGCGGCCTCACTAATAAAGCTGCAACTTGACTTGCCAATTCTCAAACTCAATACCCTGGCCGATGAAGGCCTTCTTGACTACCTTCTCCCACCTGCGTTGCCACTTTTCACTGACCTGTGTACCTGTACGCCCAGATCCCTCTGCCTCTCAATACTCTTAAGGGTTCTGCCACTTACTGTAGATTTCTTGTCCGTATTAGACCTTCCAAAATGCATGACCTCACGTTTGTATACAAACGCGTTTCCTCCCGCAGTCGGAAAGACATTAGGGGTGCACCGGCCGTGCTAAATTCTCCCCCCGTGTTACCCGAACAGGCGCCAGAGTGTGGCGGCTGGGGGGATTTTCACAGTGACTTCATCGCGGTGTTAACGTGAGCCGACTTGCGACACTAACGAATAAATTCTAACTCGGGATATGCGGACGACCACGACCAGTAGAATGAGGTTTGATGCAGACGCAACGAGAGAGGTTCCTTGGCTACCAAATGGGGTGGGATTCTCCCAAGGTGGGTTTGGAGGCAGGAAAAGGGGCATTTAAGGAGATGGAAGGGGTAAGGGGTTTTGGGGAGGGGGGGGAGGCGTCTGCCCCTCTTCAGTCTGAGGCGAGAGAGCCCATGGGCGGTCTTCCCATCCCACCCAAAACTGAGGCCCGTAAATTGACAATTTAGCCCATTTCGGGCCCCTGACCCACTGCTGCTTCACTCAGGGGAGTCTCCTAGAGGGGAGACCCAAGAAATGGGGGTCCCCATCCTCAGGGACTCGCAGCCAGGTCAAGGGAAGCCCACTGACAGCCACCACCCCCCCCACCCTCCACCGCCATACCTGCCCTCCAACCCCCCCCCCCCCCCCCGCCACTTTGTCCCCCATCGATCACTTTCGGGGTCCCCCAGCGACCGTGGGCCCGGTGCTGGGCGCAGGACCAGCGACGGCCACCGGCTCCCACCGGCGCTGCCTGCGGTGGACAGCAGCCCACCTCTGGCTGGAAGCTCCAAAGAGAGGGTTGGACTTCAGCCCCAGAGGGTGGGGGGGAGGTTCCTTGACCGCTGGGAAGGCCCAACGCTGGGCATTAGATGTGGCGAGCCTTCCCCGAAAGGATGTGGAAGGAAGGGAGGATGGAAATTGGTGAGGGCGCTGGCCACGACCTTCCTGGTCTTCTCTTGTCTCAAGGGAAATTGCAATCGTAGAACCCTACAGTACAGAGAGAGGCCATTCAGCCCTTCGAGTCTGTACCGACCACAATCCCACCCGGGCCCTACCCCCATATCCCTACATATTTACCCACTAACCTGAGCATCTCAGGACTCTAAGGGGCAATTTCTTAGCATGGCCAATCAACCTAACCCGCACATCTTTGGACTGCGGGAGGAAACCGGAGCGCCCGGAGGAAACCCACGCAGAGATGAGGAGAATGTGCAAACTCCACACGGACACAGTGACCCGAGCTGGGAATCGAACCCAGGTCCCTGGCGCTGTGAAGCAGCAGCGCTAACCCACTGTGCGATGTTACGCCATTGTTCAAACGCGGTCATCAGGATAACCCCCCACCCCCCAGCAATTACAAACCAGCCCGTTTAACATCAACGAAGATTCGGAGAATCCCCACAGTGTGGAAGTGGCCATTCAGCCCATCGAGTCTGCACCGACTCTCTGATAGAGCATCTTACCCAACCTCTGTCTACCCCCGAACTGTCCCTGTAATTTGTAATCCTACAATCTTCCCATGGCCAATCCACCTAACCTGCACATCTTTGGACACTAAGGGGCAATTTAGCATGGCCAATCCACCTAACCTACACATCTTTGGACACCAAGGGACAATTTAGCATGGCCAATCCACCTAACCTGCACATCTTTGGACACTAAGAGGCAATTTAGCATGGCCAATCCACCTAACCTGCACATCTTTAGACACTAAGGGGGAATTTAGCATGGCCAATCCACCTAACCTACACATCTTTGGACACTAAGGGGCAATTTAGCATGGCCAATCCACCTAACCTGCACATCTTTGGACACTAAGAGGCAATTTAGCATGGCCAATCCACCCTAACCTGCACATCTTTGGACACTAAGGGGCAATTTAGCATGGCCAATCCACCTAACCTGCACATCTTTGGACACTAAGAGGCAATTTAGCATGGCCAATCCACCTAACCTGCACATCTTTAGACACTAAGGGGCAATTTAGCATGGCCAATCCACCTAACCTACACATCTTTGGACACTAAGGGGCAATTTAGCATGGCCAATCCACCTAACCTACACATCTTTAGACACTAAGGGGCAATTTAGCATGGCCAATCCACCTAACCTACACATCTTTGGACACTAAGGGGCAATTTAGCATGGCCAATCCACCTAACCCACACATCTTTGGACACTAAGAGGCAATTTATTGTTCTCATTGTTCCGTGGGAGCATTGAAGAGAGGCTGCGACTATAAATTAGACCGGAGGGGTTTCCCGATACTCTACACGGGTAGAGTATCCCAGCCCTCCCCCCTCCCCTAACCTAAAAAAAAAGAGAGAGAGAGAGAGGGGCTCTGTCTGAGAGCTGGTAAGACTGCTTTTGTATTTGTGTGTGCTGTAAGTGCTTTGGCTCACAGGGCCAAAGAGATAAGGTAAGTTGTAAGTTTTTTTTTTCCTTTTTTCCTTTGGGTTGCTATAAGGGGTAAGTATGAGTGTGAGACCTGTATGTTGTTGCCAATGCAACATGTGGGAGGTCTTGGAGGCTCCTGGCCTGCCAGACATCCACACCTGTGCTCGGTGTGTGGAGTTGCAGGCCCTACGAAACCAGGTTAAGGAGCTGCAAATGCAGCTCGAGGACCTTCGGCTAGTTAGGGAGAGTGAGGACGTTATAGAAAGGAGCTACCAGCAGGTAGTCACACCAGGGCAACGGGATGAGGGCACTTGGGTTACCATTAGGAAGGGGAAAACACGGGTGATGGGGAGCACTCCGGTGGATGTCCCCCTTCAAAATAAGTACTCTGCCCTGAGTACTACTGGGGGGGACAGCTCATCTGAGGGAGGAAGCGATGGCCAGCTCTCTGGAGCTGAGCCAGTGAGCCAAAAAATCAAAAAGGGAAGCAGAAAGGTAGTATTAATAGGGGACTCCACAGTGAGGGGCGCAGACAGGCGTTTTTGTGGACGTAGAAGGGAGTCGCGGATGGTGGTTTGTCTCCCTGGGGCTGGGATCCGGGATGTCTCTGGGCGGGTCCCAGACATCCTGAAAGGGGAGGGTGAGGAACCGGAGGTAGTAGTACATATAGGTACTACTGATGTAGGTAAGAAGAGGGAGGCACTCGTGAAAAGGGACTATAGGGAACTGGGTAGGCAGCTGAGGAAGAGAAAAGCGAAGGTAGTAATCTCAGGATTGCTGCCTGTGCCAAGGGAGAATGAGGGAAGAAATGGAATGAGGTGGAGGGTGAATGCGTGGCTGAGGGACTGGTGTAGAGGGCAGGGATTTCGGTTCCTAGATCACTGGGACCTCTTTAGGGGTAGGTGGGACCTCTATAGTAGGGACGGGTGGCACTTAAATCCCAGGGGGACTAGTATCTTGGCGGGAAGACTGGCTAAGGCTACCGGGGGGACTTTAAACTAGAAAGGATGGGGGGAGGGAACTGTGTTGGGGAAACTGGGACGGAGGAGGTTCGCTCCCAGGTAGGGGAGGACCGCAGGCAGTATGGGAGGGAGGTTAGACAGGTGGTGGAGATGGGAAATGCCCAGACTGAGGGGCTGAAGTGTATATATTTTAATGCAAGGAGTATAGTGAATAAGGTAGATGAGCTTAGGGCGTGGATAGCTGTTTGGGATTGTGATGTGGTGGCCATTACGGAGACTTGGATGTCTCAGGGACAGGACTGGGTACTTCAGGTGCCAGGCTTCAGGTGCTTCAGGAAGGACAGGGAGGGTGGCAGAAGGGGTGGTGGCGTGGCACTGTTGATCAGGGATAGTGTCATGGCTACAGAGAAAGAGGATGTCGTGGAGGGATTGTCTACAGAATCTCTGTGGGTGGAAGTTAGGAACAGCAAAGGGTCAAAAACTTTGCTGGGTGTAATCTATAGGCCGCCCAATAGTGACAGGGAAGTTGAAGTGCAAATAGGGAAACAGATTCTGGAGAGATGTTTTAATAACAGAGTTGTCGTGATGGGAGACTTCAATTTCCCAAACATCGACTGGAATATCCCTAGGGTAAGGGGTATAGATGGGGAGGAGTTTGTTAGGTGTGTTCAGGAGGGTTTCCTGACGCAGTATGTGGACAAGCCTACGAGGGGAGAGGCTGTACTTGACCTGGTACTGGCGAATGAACCAGGGCAGGTGATGGATCTTTCGGTAGGAGAGCATCTTGGATATGGTGACCATAATTCTATCTCCTTCACAATTGCGTTGGAACGAGATAGGATCAGGCAGGCTAGGAAGGTGTTTGTCTGGGGTAAGGGGAGATACGAAGAAGTCAGGAAGTTACTTGGACAAATAAACTGGAAGGAGGCGTTCTTAGGGAAAAGTACCGAAGGAAGGTGGCGGATATTCAAGGAATGTGTGTCTGGAGCTCTGAATGACAACGTTCCGATGAGACGAGGGGGTTTTGGTGGGTCGAGGGAACCGTGGTGCACAAAGGATGTGTTGAACCTAGTCAGGAAGAAAAGGAAGGTGTACAAGAGGTTCAGGGAATTAGGAGATGTTAAAGATCTTGAGGAGTATAAGGACTGTAGGAGGGAACTTAAAAGGGAAATTAGGAGAGCCAGAAGGGGTCATGAGAAGACCTTGGCGAGTAAGATTAAGGAGAATCCCAAGGCCTTCTATAAATATGTGAAAGGTAAAAGGATAAGAAGAGAAGGGATAGGACCGATAAAAGGTGAGGGGGGAAAGGTTTGTGTGGAACCAGAAGAAATGGCGGAGGTGCTTAACGAGTACTTCGCCTCAGTATTCACGGTGGAAGCCGATCTGGGAGATTTTGTTATGGATTTGCAGCAGATGGAAAGGATTGAGTACGTGAATATTAAGGAGGAGGATGTGTTGGAACTTTTGAATTCTATCAAGGTAGATAAGTCGCCGGGACCAGATGGGATGTACCCCAGGATACTGTGGGAGGCGAGGGAAGAGATGGCGGAGCCCCTGGCGATGATCTTTGCATCGTCAATGGAGACGGGAGAGGTTCCAGAGGATTGGAGGATTGCGGATGTAGTTCCTATTTTTAAGAAAGGGAACAGAGATAGCCCGGGAAATTACCGACCGGTGAGTCTGACCTCAGTGGTTGGTAAGCTGATGGAGAGGCTTCTGAGGGACAAGATTTACGAACATTTGGAGAGGTTTGACATGATCAGGAATAGTCAGCATGGATTTGTCAAGGGCAGGTCGTGCCTTACAAGCCTAGTTGAGTTCTTCGATAATGTGACTGAACACATTGACGAAGGAAGTGCCGTGGACGTAGTGTACATGGACTTCAGCAAGGCGTTTGATAAGGTCCCCCATGCAAGACTTCTTGAGAAGGTGAGAGGGCATGGGATCCAAGGGCCTTTGGCCTTGTGGATCCAGAACTGGCTTGCCTGCAGAAGGCAGAGAGTGGTTGTGGATGGGGCTTTTTCTGAATGGAGGTCAGTCACCAGCGGAGTGCCTCAAGGATCTGTTCTGGGACCCTTGTTTGTCATTTTCATAAATGACCTGGATGAGGAAGTGGAGGGATGGGTAAGTAAGTTCGCTGATGACACGAAGGTCGGTGGTGTTGTGGATGATCTGGAAGGATGGCAAAAGTTGCAGCAGGACATAGATAGGATGCAGGACTGGGCGGAGAAGTGGCAGATGGACTTCAACGCGGATAAATGTGTTGTCGTCCATTTTGGCAGAACCAACGGGATGAACGAGTACACTATCAAGGGCAGGAGTCTGTGTAGTGTTGAGGAGCAGAAGGATCTTGGGGTCCGGGTCCACAGGACTCTTAAATCGGCCTCGCAGGTGGAGGAGGTGGTCAAGAAGGCGTATGGTGTACTGGCCTTCATTAATCGAGGGATTGAGTTTAGGAGTCGGGAGGTAATGCTGGAACTTTATAAGACCCTTGTCAGGCCTCATTTGGAGTATTGTGCGCAGTTCTGGTCGCCTCACTATAGGAAAGATGTAGAAGCTATTGAAAGGGTGCAGAGGAGATTTACAAGGATGTTGCCTGGACTGGGAGGCATGCCTTATGAAGTTAGGTTGAGGGAGCTGGGACTCTTTTCCCTGGAGAGACGAAGGTTGAGAGGCGACCTGATAGAAGTTTACAAAATGTTGAGAGGAATAGATAGGGTGGATTCTCAGAGGCTATTTCCCCGGGTTGAAATGGTCGCTACGAGAGGACACAGATTTAAGGTGCAGGGAGGGAAGTTCAGAAGTGATGTTAGGGGTAAGTTTTTCACTCAGAGGGTGGTGAGTGAATGGAATCGGCTGCCGTCAGTGGTGGTGGAGGCGAACTCGCTGGGGTCTTTTAAAAGACTTCTGGATGAGTATATGGGGTTTAATGAGATTGAGGGTTATAGATAGGTCTGTAGGTTGGTAGGTGATGTGGTCGGCGCAACTTGAGGGCCGAAGGGCCTGTTTGTGCTGTAGTGTTCTATGTTCTATGTTCTATGTTCTATTTAGCATGGCCAATCCACCTAACCCTCACATCTTTGGATACTAAGGGGCAATTTAGCATGGCCAATCCACCTAACCTACACATCTTTGGACACTAAGGGGCAATTTAGCATGGCCAATCCACCTAACCTACACATCTTTGGACACTAAGGGGCAATTTAGCATGGCCAATCCACCTAACCTACACATCTTTGGACACTAAGGGACAATTTAGCACGGCCAATCCACCTAACCTACACATCTTTGGACACTAAGGGACAATTTAGCATGGCCAATCCACCTAACCTACACATCTTTGGATACTAAGGGGCAATTTAGCATGGCCAATCCACCTAACCTACACATCTTTGGATACTAAGGGGCAATTCAGCATGGTCAATCCACCTAACCTACACATCTTTGGACACTAAGGGGCAATTTAGCACGGCCAATCCACCTAACCTACACATCTTTGGACACCAAGGGACAATTTAGCATGGCCAATCCACCTAACCTACACATCTTTGGATACTAAGGGGCAATTTAGCATGGCCAATCCACCTAACCTACACATCTTTGGATACTAAGGGGCAATTCAGCATGGTCAATCCACCTAACCTGCACATCTTTGGACACTAAGGGGCAATTTAGCACGGCCAATCCACCTAACCTACACATCTTTGGACACCAAGGGACAATTTAGCATGGCCAATCCACCTAACCTACACATCTTTGGACACCAAGGGACAATTTAGCACGGCCAATCCACCTAACTGGCACATTTTTGGATACTAAGGGGCAATTTAGCACGGCCAATCCACCTAACCTGCGTAGCTTTACAGTGTGGGGAGGAAACCGGAGCACCCGGAGGAAACCCACGCAGACACGGGGAGGACATGCAAACTCCACACATGACTGGGTTAGGAAGAGCCAGCTTGGGTTTCTAAATGGGGGGGGAGGGGGGGGGTGGAAACGATGTTTAACTGGCTGGAGATCGTTGAAGAGGGAGCAGAGAGGGCCAGTGAGGGCAATGCTGCCGATGTGGTGGATGCGGACTCTCAAACGGGGCCTGCCGCAGGGCCACGAACGGAAAGGACTTGTCGCTCTGTCTCCCAGGCACGGTTCCCGGCAGAACTGCAGGAGGAAATTGGCCGAGGCGCTAGATTCGCCTTCAACCCTTCAAGAAGAATATCGGAGATGGAGCAGTGGGGGTGGTTGGGGGTGGGGGAGCACCGAGGAGAGGCCAAAGGGCAGGTCATGTGATTAAAACCGCCGGGAAAATGGCCGACAAAAGTTGGCGTGAGCGGAGATGGGGGGAGGGGAACATGCTTGTTGCTATGCGGGGGGACGGGGGGAGAATGGGAGCCTTTTTGGTGGGGGGGGGGGTGGCGGGGAGGTGGGGACAAGGGGCTAGAAGGGAGAAGGGAAGGTGGGCGGAGATGCCAGAGGTGTGCGAGCAGGGGTGAGGGGTGCATTGGGAAGAATCTAGAATCTAGAATCCCTACAGTAGGCCATTCGGCCCATCGAGTCAACACCAACCGCAATCCCTCCTAGGCCCTATCCCTGTGAACCCACTCATTTACCCTAGCTGGCCCCCCCCTCCCGGTGCTCAGGGGCAACGTAGCACGGCCAACCCACACAACCCGCCCGTCTTTTGGACTCCGAGAGAAGGCCGGAGGAGACCCACGCAGACACGGGGAGAATGTGCAGACCCCACGCGGTGACCCAAGCCGGGACCCAAGCCGCAGTGACCCCCTGACAGCCACATTGTTTTTCAGACCCACACACAAGAGGATAGGAGGGAGAGGGGAAGGTGGGCGGAGGTGCCAGAGATGTGCGAGTGGGGGAGAGGGGTGAAGGGGGAGGGGCAGGGAGGGGGGGAAAAAGGGGGAAGGAATGTTGACGAGGGGGGGAGGAAAATTGGGGGAAAAGGGGGAGAGAAGGAGAAGAAAAGTGACGGTTTCTGACCAATCAGAGACCCTCGCTGAACTCTTCATCCACAACCTAGGGCCCCGACAGCACAGGAGGAGGCCGTTTGGCCCATCGACTCTGCACAATCCCACCCAGGCCCTATCCCCATAACCCTCTATATTCACCATAGCTGTTCCCCTGACACTAAGGGGCAATTTACCACGGCCACGCCAGGTGAGGCGTTGAACATAGAACATAGAACATGACAGCGCAGAACAGGCCCTTCGGCCCACGATGTTGCACCGACCAGTTACAAAAAACAATGACCCACTAACCTAAACCAATCCCTTTTCGTCCATAAACCTATCCACGGATCTCTTAAACGCCCCCAAACTAGGCGCATTTACAACTGCAGCAGGCAGGGCATTCCAATCCCTCACCACCCTCTGGGTAAAGAACCTACCCCTGACATCTGTCCTATAACTACCCCCCCCTTAACTTAAAGCCATGCCCCCTCGTGCTAGCTTTCTCCATCCGAGGAAAAAGGCTATCACTGTCCACCCTATCTAAACCTCTAATCATCTCATATGTTTCAATAAGATCCCCTCTTAGCCGCCTTCTTTCCAGCGAAAACAACCCCAAATCCCTCAGTCTCTCCTCATAGGACCTCCCCTCCATACCAGGCAACATCCTGGTAAACCTGCTCTGCACCCTCTCCAAAGCCTCCACATCCTTCCTGTAATGTGGGGACCAGAACTGCACACAATACTCCAAGTGAATACTTTTCTTCAGTGTTCACTAAGGAGAGGGGCCTTGTTTTTGAGGATGAGAGGGTGATACAGGCTGGTAGGATGGAGGACCTAGATGTTCTGAGGGAAGATGTATTCGCAATTTTGAAAAACCTGAGGCTCGATAAGTCTCCTGGGCCAGATGGGATACATCCTAGGATGCTTTGCGAGGCAAGGGATGAGATGGAGGAATCTTTGGCTTTGATCTTTGGGTCCTCACTGTCCACGGGGAGGACTGGAGAGTGGAGAATGTTGTTCCTCTCTTCAAGAAAGGAAATAGGAATGTTCTATAATAGTGGGGGATTCAGTGATGGTGACCCCCAGGATGTTAATAGTGGGGGGATTCAGTGATGGTGACCCCCAGGATGTTAATAGTGGGGGGATTCAGTGATGGTGACCCCCAGGGTGTTAATAGTGGGGGGATTCAGTGATGGTGACCCCCAGGATGTTAATAGTGGGGGGATTCAGTGATGGTGACCCCCAGGATGTTAATAGTGGGGGATTCAGTGATGGTGACCCCCCAGGATGTTAATAGTGGGGGATTCAGTGATGGTGACCCCCAGGATGTTAATAGTGGGGGGATTCAGTGATGGTGACCCCCCAGGATGTTAATAGTGGGGGATTCAGTGATGGTGACCCCCAGGATGTTAATAGTGGGGGGATTCAGTGATGGTGACCCCCAGGATGTTAATAGTGGGGGGATTCAGTGATGGTGACCCCCAGGATGTTAATAGTGGGGGGGATTCAGTGATGGTGACCCCCAGGATGTTAATAGTGGGGGGATTCAGTGACGGTGACCCCCAGGATGTTAATAGTGGGGGGATTCAGTGACGGTGACCCCCAGGATGTTAATAGTGGGGGGATTCAGTGACGGTGACCCCCAGGATGTTAATAGTGGGGGGATTCAGTGACGGTGACCCCCAGGATGTTAATAGTGGGGGGATTCAGTGATGGTGACCCCCAGGATGTTAATAGTGGGGGGGGATTCAGTGATGGTGACCCCCAGGATGTTAATAGTGGGGGATTCAGTGATGGTAAGGCCATTGAATGCTGTGGGGCGATGGTTAGATTCTCTCTGGTTGGAGATGGCCATTGTCTGACAGATGTGTGGCCCGAATATTAGTTGCCACTTCCCAACCCAAGACTGGATATTGTCCAGGTCATGTTGCATTTGGACATCAAGTCACAGAGTGGTAGAGGTTTACAGCATGGAAAAAGACCCTTCGGCCCAACTTGTCCATGCTAACCCTTTATTTTAACCCCTAAGCCAGTCCCAGTTGCCCGCATTTGGCCCATATCCCTCTATACCCATCGTACCCATGTAATTATCTAAATGCTTTCTAAACTGTTCCCGCCTCTGCTACTAACTCTACCAGATGGACTGCTGTACTGTCTGCGGGGTGGCGAATGGAGCTGAAGGTTGTGCCATCATTGGCCAACACCCCTTATGATGGAGGGAAGGCCATGTTAAGAAGGCATACGGTGTCTTGGCGTTTATTGGTAGGGGGATTGAATTTAGGAGTCGCAGCGTCATGTTGCAACTGTACACAACTCTGGTTCTATGCTCTATGTTCTATTGGCGGCTTGGCTGAAAGAATGGACACTGATCCTGAGGGACCCCTGCAGAGATGTCCCGGAGCTGGGATGTCTGACCCTCCACAACCATCTCCAAGTATGTCTCCGACCAACTTGACCCCCCTGGTACCCGTTAATTCCAGTTCCACCCCTGGACGCCAACACTCAGTCCAGTGCAGCCTTGGTGTCAACGGCTCTCGCTCTCGCCTCACCCTCCGGCATTCGGCTCCCCTTTTCCATGTTTGGACCCGGGCTGCAATGAGGTCAGGAGCTGACTGACTGAAAAATTACAACATGCGACGGTGCAGAGGGATCTGGGGGTCCGAGTGCATGAGTCGTAAAAAACCCAGCCTGCAGGTGCAGCAGGTGGTCAGGAAGGCGAATGGGATGCTGGCCTTCATAGCGAGGGGGATTGAATATAAAAGTAGGGAGGTCTTGCTGCGGCTGTATAGGGCATTGGTGAGGCCGCAGCTGGAGCACTGTGTGCAGTTTTGGGCGCCGCACCTGCGCAAAGATATTTTGGCCTTGGAGGGAGTGCAGAGGAGGTTTGATAGGCTGATACCGGAGTTGAGGGGGTTAGACTATGAAGAGAGACTAAATAGACTGGGTCTGTACTCGTTGGAGTTTAGAAGGATGAGGGGGGATCTTATAGAGACGTATAAGATAATGAAGGGGATGGATAGGGTAGAGGTAGAGAGATTCTTCCCGCTCAGAAAGGACAGCAGGACTAGAGGGCACAGCCTCAAGATAAGAGGGGGGCAGTTTGGAACAGAGTTGAGGAGGAACTTCTTCACTCAAAGGGTGGTGAATCTCTGGAATTCTCTGCCCGTTGAAGTGGTGGAGGCTACCTCGCTGAATATATTTAAGTCACGGGTAGATAGCTTTTTGGTAGGCAAGGGGATTAAGGGGAGAAATCGGGAATGTGGAACTGATCCACTTCAGATCAGCCATGATCTTATTGAATGGCGGGGCAGGCTCGAAGGGCTAGATGGCCTACTCCTGCTCCTATTTCTGATGTTCTCATGACCCTGACGGAACCCAAACTGGGGGGGTCACTGAGCAGGTTATTGCGTAGTAAGTGCTGCTAGCTGGCACCCTTCCATCTGACGATGGAGAGGGGACGGATTGGTTGAATTTTTACACACTAGATGCCAGTGTTGGAGCTGCACTGGAAAAGCTTGGCTTGGGGCACAGCTATGGAAACTTCCAGACATAAACATTTTTGGGAAGGCGATAGAGAGCTCCCAGAATCACAGAAAAAAATCAACAGTCCCCAGGTGCAGGATCTGGATACAATACTTCAATAAGACAGCAGGTGGTGGTGTAGACCAAAGGGAGCAGAACACAGACAGTGTAGAGGGAGCTTTACTCTGTATCTAACCCCGTGCTGTACCTGTCCTGGGAGTGTTTGATGGGGGGACAGTGTAGAGGGAGCTTTACTCTGTATCTAACCCCGTGCTGTACCTGTCCTGGGAGTGTTTGATGGGGGACAGTGTAGAGGGAGCTTTACTCTGTATCTAACCCCGTGCTGTACCTGTCCTGGGAGTGTCTGATGGGGGGGACAGTGTAGAGGGAGCTTTACTCTGTATCTAACCCCGTGCTGTACCTGTCCTGGGAGTGTTTGATGGGGGGGACAGTGTAGAGGGAGCTTTACTCTGTATCTAACCCCGTGCTGTACCTGTCCTGGGAGTGTTTGATGGGGGACAGTGTAGAGGGAGCTTTACTCTGTATCTAACCCCGTGCTGTACCTGTCCTGGGAGTGTTTGATGGGGGGGACAGTGTAGAGGGAGCTTTACTCTGTATCTAACCCCGTGCTGTACCTGTCCTGGGAGTGTTTGATGGGGGGGACAGTGTAGAGGGAGCTTTACTCTGTATCTAACCCCGTGCTGTACCTGTCCTGGGAGTGTTTGATGGGGGGGACAGTGTAGAGGGAGCTTTACTCTGTATCTAACCCCGTGCTGTACCTGTCCTGGGAGTGTTTGATGGGGGGGACAGTGTAGAGGGAGCTTTACTCTGTATCTAACCCCGTGCTGTACCTGTCCTGGGAGTGTTTGATGGGGGGACAGTGTAGAGGGAACTTTACTCTGTATCTAACCCCGTGCTGTACCTGTCCTGGGAGTGTTTGATGGGGGGGACAGTGTAGAGGGAGCTTTACTCTGTATCTAACCCCGTGCTGTACCTGTCCTGGGAGTGTTTGATGGGGGGGACAGTGTAGAGGGAGCTTTACTCTGTATCTAACCCCGTGCTGTACCTGTCCTGGGAGTGTTTGATGGGGGGGACAGTGTAGAGGGAGCTTTACTCTGTATCTAACCCCGTGCTGTACCTGTCCTGGGAGTGTTTGATGGGGGGGACAGTGTAGAGAGAGTTTTACTCTGTATCTAACCCCATGCTGTACCTGTCCTGGGAGTGTTTGATGGGGGGACAGTGTAGAGGGAGCTTTACTCTGTATCTAACCCCGTGCTGTACCTGTCCTGGGAGTGTTTGATGGGGGGGACAGTGTAGAGGGAGCTTTACTCTGTATCTAACCCCCGTGCTGTACCTGTCCTGGGAGTGTTTAATGGGGGACAGTCTGTAACATTCTGGGATAAATCTGCTTTTACATCTGGTCTGTGGAGTAGTTTGGTAGCTGTTTGTTAGTAACCGGTTCCACTAGTTGGAGGTATACAGACTGGACCCTGTCTAATGTCTGTCTAACACTGGAACATTCAATGAGTATATTCCCCTTTCAGTTTTCTGTCAGTCCCAGTGCATTCTTATCCAGTGCAGTCTGTCCTAGTGCAGTCTACCCCAGTGCAGACTGTCCCAATGCAGTCCGTCCCAATGCAGCCTGTCCCAGGGCAGTCTGTCCCTGTGCAGTCTGTCCCAGTGCAGTCTGTCCCTGTGCAGTCTGTCCCAGTGCAGTCTGTCCCTGTGCAGCCTGTCCCGGTGCAGTCCGTCCCAGTGCAGTCCGTCCCAGTGCAGTCTGTCCCTGTGCAGTCTGTCCCAGTGCAGTCTATCCCAGTGCAGTCCGTCCCAGTGCAGTCTACCCCAGTGCAGACTGTCCCAATGCAGTCCGTCCCAATGCAGTCTGTCCCAGTGCAGTCTGTCCCAATGCAGCCTGTCCCAGTGCAGTCTGTCCCTGTGCAGTCCGTCCCAGTGCAGTCCGTCCCAATGCAGCCTGTCCCAGTGCAGTCTGTCCCTGTGCAGTCCGTCCCAGTGCAGTCTCTCCCAGTGCAGTCTGTCCCAGTGCAGTCTGTCCCTGTGCAGTCTGTCCCAGTGCAGTCTGTCCCTGTGCAGTCCGTCCCAGTGCAGTCCGTCCCAGTGCAGCCTGTCCCAGTGCAGTCTGTCCCTGTGCAGTCTGTCCCAGTGCAGTCTGTCCCTGTGCAGTCTGTCCCAGTGCAGTCTGTCCCTGTGCAGTCCGTCCCAGTGCAGTCCGTCCCAGTGCAGTCCGTCCCAGTGCAGCCTGTCCCAGTGCAGTCTGTCCCTGTGCAGTCTGTCCCAGTGCAGTCTGTCCCTGTGCAGTCTGTCCCAGTGCAGTCTGTCCCTGTGCAGTCCGTCCCAGTGCAGTCCGTCCCAGTGCAGCCTGTCCCAGTGCAGTCTGTCCCTGTGCAGTCTGTCCCAGTGCAGTCTGTCCCTGTGCAGTCTGTCCCAGTGCAGTCTGTCCCTGTGCAGTCCGTCCCAGTGCAGTCCGTCCCAATGCAGCCTGTCCCAGTGCAGTCTGTCCCTGTGCAGTCCGTCCCAGTGCAGTCTGTCGCAGTGCAGTCTGTCCCAGTGCAGTCTATCCCAGTGCAATCCGTCCCAGTGCAGTCTGTCCCAGTGCAGTCTGTCCCAGTGCAGTCTATCCCAGTGCAGTCTGTCCCCCTGCAGTCTCCCAATGCAGTCTGTCCCAGTGCAGTCTGTCCCAGTGCAGCCTGTCCCAATGCAGTCTGTCCCAGTGCAGTCTGTCCCAGTGCAGTCTGTCCCAGTGCAGTCTATCCCATGCAGTCTGTCCCCCTGCAGTCTCCCAATGCAGTCTGTCCCAGTGCAGTCTGTCCCAGTGCAGCCTGTCCCAATGCAGTCTGTCCCAGTGCAGTCTATCCCAGTGCAATCCGTCCCAGTGCAGTCTCTCCCAGTGCAGTCTCTCCCAGTGCAGTCTGTCCCAGTGCAGTCTGTCCCAGTGCAGTCCGTCCCAGTGCAGTCTGTCCCAGTGCAGTCTCTCCCAGTGCAGTCCGTCCCAGTGCAGTCTGTCCCCAGTGCAGTCCGTCCCAGTGCAGTCCGTCCCAGTGCAGTCTGTCCCAGTGCAGTCTGTCCCAGTGCAGTCTGTCCCAGTGCAGTCCGTCCCAGTGCAGTCCGTCCCAGTGCAGTCTGTCCCAGTGCAGTCCGTCCCAGTGCAGTCCGTCCCAGTGCAGTCTGTCCCAGTGCAGTCTCTCCCAGTGCAGTCCGTCCCAGTGCAGTCTGTCCCCAGTGCAGTCCGTCCCAGTGCAGTCCGTCCCAGTGCAGTCTGTCCCAGTGCAGTCTGTCCCAGTGCAGTCTGTCCCAGTGCAGTCCGTCCCAGTGCAGTCTGTCCCAGTGCAGTCTGCCCCAGTGCAGTCTGTCCCAGTGCAGTCCATCTCTGTGCAGTATGTCCCAGTGCAGCCAGTCTCAGTGCAATCTGTCCCAGGGCAGTTTATCCCAGTGCAGTCTCTCCCAGTGCAGTCTGTCCCTGTGCAGTCCGTCCCAGTGCAGTCTGTCCCAGTGCAGTCTGTCCCTGTGCAGTCCGTCCCAGTGCAGTCTGTCCCAGTGCAGTCTGTCCCAGTGCAGTCCGTCCCAGTGCAGTCTGTCCCAGTGCAGTCTGTCCCTGTGCAGTCCGTCCCAGTGCAGTCTGTCCCCAGTGCAGTCCGTCCCAGTGCAGTCCGTCCCAGTGCAGTCCGTCCCAGTGCAGTCTGTCCCAGTGCAGTCTGTCCCAGTGCAGTCCGTCACTGTGCAGTCTGTCCCAGTGCAGTCTGTCCCAGTGCAGTCTGTCCCAGTGCAGTCCGTCCCAGTGCAGTCTGTCCCAGTGCAGTCTCTCCCAGTGCAGTCCGTCCCAGTGCAGTCTGTCCCCAGTGCAGTCCGTCCCAGTGCAGTCCGTCCCAGTGCAGTCCGTCCCAGTGCAGTCTGTCCCAGTGCAGTCTGTCCCAGTGCAGTCCGTCACTGTGCAGTCCGTCCCAGTGCAGTCCGTCCCAGTGCAGTCCGTCCCAGTGCAGTCTGTCCCAGTGCAGTCTGTCCCAGTGCAGTCCGTCACTGTGCAGTCCGTCCCAGTGCAGTCTGTCCCAGTGCAGTCTGTCCCTGTGCAGTCCGTCCCAGTGCAGTCTGTCCCAGTGCAGTCTCTCCCAGTGCAGTCCGTCCCAGTGCAGTCTGCCCCAGTGCAGTCTGTCCCAGTGCAGTCCATCTCTGTGCAGTATGTCCCAGTGCAGCCAGTCTCAGTGCAATCTGTCCCAGGGCAGTTTATCCCAGTGCAGTCTATCCCAGTGCAGCCTGTCCCCCTGCAGTCTCCCAATGCAGTCTGTCCCAGTGCAGTCTGTCCCAGTGCAGTCTGTCCCAGGGCAGTCTGTCCCAGTGCAGCCTGTCCCAGTGCAGTCTGTCCCAGGGCAGTCTGTCCCAGTGCAGCCTGTCCCAGTGCAGTCTCCCAATGCAGTCCGTCCCAGTGCAGCCTGTCCCAGTGCAGTCTGTCCCAGGGCAGTCTGTCCCAGTGCAGCCTGTCCCAGGGCAGTCTGTCCCAGTGCAGCCTGTCCCAGTGCAGTCTCCCAATGCAGTCTGTCCCAGGGCAGTCTGTCCCAGTGCAGTCTGTCCCAGTGCAGTCTGTCCCCCTGCAGTCTCCCAATGCAGTCTGTCCCAGTGCAGTCTGTCCCAGTGCAGCCTGTCCCAGTGCAGTCTATCCCAGTGCAGTCTGTCCCCCTGCAGTCTCCCAATGCAGTCTGTCCCAGTGCAGTCTGTCCCAGTGCAGTCTATCCCAGTGCAATCTGTCCCAGTGCAGTCTGTCCCAGTGCAGTCCGTCCCTGTGCAGTCCGTCCCAGTGCAGTCCGTCCCAGTGCAGTCTGTCCCAGTGCAACCTGTCCCAGCGCAGTCTATCCCAGTGCAGTCTGTCCCCCTGCAGTCTCCCAATGCAGTCTGTCCCAGTGCAGTCTGTCCCAGTGCAGTCTGTCCCCCTGCAGTCTCCCAATGCAGTCTGTCCCAGTGCAGTCTGTCCCAGTGCAGTCTATCCCAGTGCAATCTGTCCCAGTGCAGTCCGTCCCTGTGCAGTCCGTCCCAGTGCAGCCTGTCCCAGTGCAGTCCGTCCCAGTGCAGTCTGTCCCAGGGCAGTCTGTCCCAGTGCAGCCTGTCCCAGTGCAGTCTGTCCCAGTGCAGTCTCCCAATGCAGTCCGTCCCAGTGCAGCCTGTCCCAGTGCAGTCTGTCCCAGGGCAGTCTGTCCCAGTGCAGCCTGTCCCAGGGCAGTCTGTCCCAGTGCAGCCTGTCCCAGTGCAGTCTCCCAATGCAGTCTGTCCCAGGGCAGTCTGTCCCAGTGCAGTCTGTCCCAGTGCAGTCTGTCCCCCTGCAGTCTCCCAATGCAGTCTGTCCCAGTGCAGTCTGTCCCAGTGCAGCCTGTCCCAGTGCAGTCTATCCCAGTGCAGTCTGTCCCCCTGCAGTCTCCCAATGCAGTCTGTCCCAGTGCAGTCTGTCCCAGTGCAGTCTATCCCAGTGCAGTCTGTCCCAGTGCAGTCTGTCCCAGTGCAGTCTATCCCAGTGCAATCTGTCCCAGTGCAGTCCGTCCCAGTGCAGCCTGTCCCAGTGCAGTCTATGCCAGAGGCATTGGTGGGATTTCTTAACTATAGTGTCAGCTTGGGGGGAGGGAGTGGGGGACCAGGACAGGTTGTTGGTGATCTGGACACCTAGAAACTTGAAGCTCTCGATCCTTTCTACTGAAAATGGAACAAGTAAGTGGATAACCCAAATAACAAGTTGCACCGTCAACAATACCAGGGACTGTGATGACAAAACAGAGAGAGTTAGCACTGTCAACACCAGTGGGTTCAAACAGGCTTAACATACTGGTGTCAAATTCCATCACTATAATAACCCAAAATCACGGAACAGAGACAGGCCCCACTTTATCCTTGGGCCGTCTTAGCAAGACGAGGCCATTCAGCCCCTCGAGCCTCTTACGTGGGAGGTGATGGCCTAGTGCTGTTAAGTGACTGCGGTTAGAACATAGAACATTACAGCGCAGTGCAGGCCCTTCGGCCCTCGATGTTGCGCCGACCTGTGGAAGCAATCTAATGACCCTCTAGCCTCAACTATTCCAATGTTATCCTTATGCCTATCCACTGACCATTTGAACGCCCTTAAAGTTGGCGAGTCCACAACTGCTGCAGGCAGGGCATTCCACACCCTTACTACCCTCTGAGTAAAGAACCTACCTCTGACATCCGTCCGATAATTACCACCCCTTAATTTAAAGCTATGTCCCCTCGTGTTAGCCATCACATTACAGGAAGGATGTGGAGGCTTTGGAGAGGGCGCAGAGGAGGTTTACCAGGATGTTGCCTGGTATGGAGGGGAGGTCATATGAGGAGAGACTGAGGGATTTGGGGTTGTTTTCGCTGGAAAGAAGGCGGCTAAGAGGGGATCTTATTGAAACATATAAGATGATTAGAGGTTTAGATAGGGTGGACAGTGATAGCCTTTTTCCTCGGATGGAGAAATCTAGCACGAGGGGGCATGGCTTTAAATTAAGGGGGGGTAGTTATAGGACGGATGTCAGGGGTAGGTTCTTTACCCAGAGGGTGGTGAGGGATTGGAATGCCCTGCCTGCTGCGGTTGTAAATGCGCCTAGTTTGGGGGCGTTTAAGAGATCTATGGATAGGTTTATGGACGAAAAGGGATTGGTTTAGATTTGTGGGTCAGTGTTTTTTTTAAAAAAAACTGGTCGGCGCAACATCGTGGGCCAAAGGGCCTGTTCTGCGCTGTAATGTTCTATGTTCTATATGTTCTATGTTCTATCACCATCCGAGGAAAAAGGCTCTCACTGTCCACCCTGTCTAACCCTCTGATCATCTTCTATGCCTCAATTAAGTCACCTCTTAACCTTCTTCTCTCTAAGGAAAATAACCTCAAGTCCCTCAGCCTTTCCTCGTAAGACCTTCCCACCATACCAGGCAACATCCTGGTAAACCTCCTCTGCACCCTTTCCAATGCCTCCGCATCTTTCTTATAATGAGGCGACCAGAACTGTACGCGGTTGGTTGGGAGAGCGGGCAAAGATATGACAGATGGAATACAATACGGGAAAGTGTGAGGTTATGCACTTTGGAAGGAGGAAATGGAGGCACAGACTATTTTCCAAATGGGAAAATGCTTAGGGAATCAGAAACACAACGGGACTTGGGGGTCATTGTTCAAGGTTCTCTTAAGGTTAACGTGCAGGTTCAGTCGGCAGTTAGGAAGGCAAATGCAATGTTAGCATTCATCTCAAGAGGGCTAGAATACAAGAACAGGGATGTACTTCTGAGGCTGTATAAGGCTCTGGTCAGACCCCCATTCGGAGAATTGTGAGCAGTTTTGGGTCCCGTATCTGAGGAAGGATGTGCTGGCCTTGGAAAGGGTCCAGAGGAGGTTCACAAGAGTGATCCCTGGAATGAAGAGCTTGTCGTATGGGGAACGGGTTGAGGATTCTGGGTCTGTACTGGTTGGAGTTTAGAAGGATGGGGGGGGGATCTTATTGAAACTTTGAGGATACTGCGAGGCCCTGGATAGAGTGGATGTGGAGAGGATGTTTCCACTAGCGGGAAAAACTAGAACCAGAGGGCACAACCTCGGGCTAAAGGGACGATCCTTTAAAACAGAGATGAGGAGGAATTTCTCCAGCCGGAGAGTGGGGAATCTATGGAACTCTGTGCCACAGAGGAGGCCAGGTCATCGAGTGTCTTTAAGACAGAGATAGATCGGTTCTTGATTAATAAGGGGATCAGGGGAAAAGGCAGGAGAATGGGGGATGAGAAAAATATCAGCCATGATTGAATGGCGGAACAGACTCGATGGGCCGAGTGGCCTAATTCTGCTCCTATGTCTTATGGCCTTACGTCTAACCCGCTGATACTTGTCTTCCAAGTGGTTAGCACTGCTGCCTCGCAGCGCCAGAGAACTGGGTTCGATTCCCGGTTCACTGTCTGTGTGGAGCCTGCACATTCTCCCCATGTCTGCGTGGGTTTCCTCCGGGTGCCCCGGTTTCCTCCCGCAGTCCGAAAGACGTGCCGGTTTAGGGTGCGTCGGCCGCGCTAAATTCTCCCTCGGCATTACCCCAACAGGCGCCCGAGGGGATTTTCACAGAAGCTTCATTGCAGTGTTAATGTAAGCCTTACCTGAGATTTTCCAGCGTTTTCCCTTTTGGCGTTATCGCTCGGCGGTCAATCCAGCAACTCCACTCATGTTCTGGGGACCCGGGTTCTAATGACACTCGTAGAGGTTTACGGCAAGGCTCAACTTGTCCACGCCAACCAGTCTTTAACCACTAAGCTAGGAGAGGTGATGGCCTAGTGGTGGTTATAGAACATAGAACATTACGGCGCAGTACAGGCCCTTTGGCCCTCGATGTTACGCCGACCTGTGAAACCAAACTAAAGCCCATCTAACCTCCCGTATCATCCATATATATATCCAATGGCCATTTAAATGCCCTTAATGTTGGCGAGTCCACTACTATTGCGGGCAGGGCATTCTACGCCCTTACTACCCTCTGAGTAAAGAAATCGCTAGACTATAAATGGAGAAACTCAGCCAAACTCAGGGCGGCACGGTAGCACAGTGGGTTAGCACCGCTGCTTCACAGCTCCAGGGTCCTGGGTTCGATTCCCGGCTCGGGTCACTGTCTGTGCGGAGTTTGCACGTTCTCCCCGTGTCTGCGTGGGTTTCCTCCCACAGTCCGCAGATGTGTGGGTTAGGTGGATTGGCCAGGCTAAATTGTCCCTTAGTGTCCAAAGATGTGTAGGTTAGGTGGATTGGCCATGCTAAATTGCCCCTTAGTGTCCAAAGATGTGTAGGTTAGGTGGATTGGCCATGCTAAATTGCCCCTTAGTGTCCAAAGATGTGTAGGTTAGGTGGATTGGCCATGCTAAATTGCCCCTTAGTGTCCAAAGATGTGTGGGTGAGGTGGATTGGCCATGCTAAATTGCCCCTTAGTGTCCAAAGATGTGTGGGTGAGGTGGATTGGCCATGCTAAATTGTCCCTTAGTGTCCAAAGATGTGTAGGTTAGGTGGATTGGCCATGCTAAATTGCCCCTTAGTGTCCAAAGATGTGCGGGTTAGATGGATTGGCCATGCTAAATTGCCCCTTAGTGTCCAAAGATGTGTAGGTTAGGTGGATTGGCCATGCTAAATTGCCCCTTAGTGTCCAAAGATGTGCGGGTTAGATGGATTGGCCATGCTAAATTGCCCCTTAGTGTCCAAAGATGTGCAGGTTAGATGGATTGGCCATGCTAAATTGCCCCTTAGTGTCCAAAGATGTGCGGGTTAGATGGATTGGCCATGCTAAATTGCCCCTTAGTGTCCAAAGATGGGCTCATTGTTCCGTTGGAGCAGAGTCGAGAGGCAGCGATTTTTGCGAGTAAGGAGGCAGTAAAAAGGTGCGTTTTTTTTCTGTTTATTTTGCTTAACTGTTTAATTCTAGTTTCAGTTGCGAGTTTTCTTTTCGGCGGTTTTTTTTAAAATTAGTTAGAAACCGGAAGTCGTCACTAGGGCGTCGACCGGTAGTTGTAGTTTTTTTTTCAGGCCTCTAACCCTATAAATTAGTCCAGAGAGGATACCCGATTCTCTACACTAGTAGAGAATCCCACCCTCCCACCTCCTCTAACCTAATTATAAGTGTGGGGAAGTTTTTTTTTATATTTTTTACTTTTTTTTTGCTGTTACCTGTTTCAGGGATGGCAGTTCGGGCAGTCTGCTGCATCTCCTGTGGGATGTATGTGGTGAGGGACTCCAGTAGTGTTTCAGGGGATTTTACTTGTAGGAAGTGTCTTAGATTGAAGCTTCTGGAGGAGCGTGTTAAGGAGCTGGAGGTGGAATTAGATGAGCTCCGCATAATTCGTGAGGCAGAGAGAGACATTGATAGGAGTTTTAAGGAAATAGTCACTCCTAGTAATCAGTCTTGGGTCAATGTCAAGAGGAGGGGAAAGAAGCATGTGGGAGGAGAATCCCCTGGGGCTGTTCCCCTCCAAAATAGGTTTTCGGTCCTGGAGGCTACAGTTGAGGAAGCATCAACTGGGGATAGCCAGAGGGAGCAGGACTCTGGGGGTGAGCCTATTGTAAAAGCTCAGGTGTCTAGGGGATGCAAGAGATTGGGCCTCGTGATTGGGGACTCCACAGTTAAGGGGACGGATAGGAGAGTTGGTAGTAAGGGTAGGGATTCAGGGCTGGTGTGTTGCCTACCAGGGGCTGGGGTCCGGGATGTGTCAGAGAGGATATTCAAGACTCTTAGGGGAGAGGGTGATCAACCCCAAGTTATAATTCATGTGGGGACACATGACATAGGGAGGCTAAGGGAAGGGGATATTAAGCAGAGTTTCATGGAGTTGGGATGGAAACTAAAGGCCAAGTCAAACAGAGTGGTTATCTCTGGACTCTTGCCTGTGCCACGGGATAGTTTAGAGAGGAATAGGGAGAGGGAAAGTTTGAACTTGTGGCTGAGGGGATGGTGCAGGAGGGAGGGGTTTAATTACTTGAGCAATTGGGGCTCATTCTGGGGAAGGTGGGATCTCTATAAGAGTGATGGTATACATCTGAACCAGAGGGGAACAAATATCCTGGGGGGTAAATTTGTGAAGGCTATGCGGAGTGGTTTAAACTGATTCAGAGGGGGGGTGGGATCCTGGGTAGAGGGGGTGAAAGTGAGGGGGGCATAGAAGGGGACGGCATTGCACGGCATTGTGGGGGTGGGGCGGAGCGAGGTTTGAAATGTATATACTTTAACGCGAGGAGTATTCGCAATAAAGTGGATGAACTTGCAGCGTGGACCAGTACCTGGGACTTTGATGTTGTGGCCATTTCAGAGACGTGGATAGAGCAGGGTCAGGAATGGATGTTGCAGGTGCCGGGGTACAAGTGCTTTAGTCGGAGTAGAGAAGGAGGTAGAAGGGGGGGTGGGGTAGTATTATTGGTCAAGGACTATATCACAGTGTCAGAGAGGAAGTTTAATGAGGACTTGTCTGTTGAGGTAGTATGGGCAGAAATTAGAAATAGGAGAGGAGAGGTCACCCTGTTGGGAGTCTTTTATAGACCCCCAAAAAGTTCTAGAGAGGTTGAGGAAAGGATTGCAGAGACGATCCTGGTTAGGAGTGAAAGTAATAGGGTAATTGTTATGGGGGACTTTAACTTTACTAACATTGATCGGAATTGCTATAGCTCTAGCTCGTTAGAGGGGTCAGTTTTTGTTCAAAGTGTGCAGGAAGGTTTTTTGACTCAATATGTAGATAGGCCAACTAGAGGTGAGGCTATATTGGACTTGGTGCTGGGAAATGAGCCAGACCAGGTGCTAGACTTGGAAGTTGGTGTGCATTTTGGTGATAGTGACCACAATTCAGTTACGTTCACCTCAGTGATGGAAAGGGATAGGCATGAACCTCGGGTCAGTAGTTTTAGCTGGGGGAAGGGTAATTATGAGGCCATTAGGAGAGAATTAGGAATCATTGGTTGGACTAGGAGATTACAGGGACTAGGAACGTCTGAAATGTGGAGTTTTTTCAAGGAGCAGCTACTGTGGGTCTGTGATAGGTATGTCCCTGTCAGGCAAGGAGGAATTGGTAGGGCTAGGGAACCGTGGTGCACAAAAAAAGTTGATTTGTTGGTTAGGAAGAAGAAGGAGGCTTATGTTCGGATGAGGCTTGAGGGCTCGGGTAGTGCAGTAGAAAGCTTTAGATTGGGTAGGAGGGAGTTGAAGAGGGAGTTAAGAAGGGCTAGAAGAGGGCATGAGATGACTTTGGCTGATAGGATTAAGGAGAATCCTAAGGCGTTCTATAGGTATGTCAAGAACAGAAGGTTGGTTAGGGCAAGATTAGGGCCAGTTACAGACAGTAGGGGGAAGTTGTGTGTGGAACCGGAAGAGATTGGAGAGGCATTGAACCATTATTTCTCTTCGGTGTTCACGCAGGACGATATGAATGTAGCTGAGGAGGTCACTGGGGTGAAGGGGTGTAAAATAGAAAGTATTGCAGTTGATACAGAGGATGTGTTGGATATTCTAGAAGGGTTGAAAATAGATAAGTCCCCTGGTCCAGACGGGATTTACCCTAGGATTCTATGGGAGGCAAGAGAGGTGATTGCAGAGCCACTGGCTCTGATCTTCAGGTCGTCGTTGGTCTCTGGTATAGTACCGGAAGATTGGAGGACAGCGAATGTTGTCCCATTGTATAAGAAGGGGAACAGAGACTTCCCTGGGAATTATAGACCAGTGAGTCTTACTTCTGTAGTGGGCAAGGTTTTAGAAAGAATTATTAGGGATAGGATTTATAGTTATTTGGAGAGTAATGAATTGATTAGAGATAGTCAGCATGGTTTTGTAGCGGGAAGGTCGTGCCTTACTAACCTTATTGAGTTCTTTGAGAAGGTGACCAAAGAGGTGGATAGGGGTAAGGCAGTAGATGTGGTATATATGGATTTTAGTAAGGCGTTTGATAAGGTTCACCATGGTATGCTTCTGCAGAAAATGCAGATGTATGGGATTGGTGGTAATTTAGGTACTTGGATCAGGAATTGGTTAGCAGATAGGAGACAGAGGGTGGTGGTTGATGGTAATTATTCATCATGGAGTTCGGTTACGAGTGGTGTGCCTCAGGGATCTGTTTTGGGGCCACTGCTGTTTGTAATCTTTATTAATGATCTGGATGAGGGTATAGTTGGGTGGATTAGTAAGTTTGCTGATGACACCAAAGTCGGAGGTGTGGTAGATTGTGAGGAAGGGTGTCGAAGTTTGCAGGGTGACTTGGACAGGTTGCAGAGCTGGGCCGCGAGGTGGCGGATGAAGTTTAATGCGGAGAAGTGTGAGGTAATCCATTTCGGTAGGAATAACAGATGTGTTGAGTATAGGGCTAACGGGAGGACTTTGAACAGAGTGGAGGAGCAGAGGGATCTAGGTGTATGTGTACATAGATCCCTGAAAGTTGGGAATCAAGTAGATAAGGTTGTTAAGAAGGCGTACGGTGTCTTGGCGTTTATTGGTAGGGGGATTGAATTTAGGAGTCGCAGCGTCATGTTGCAACTGTACACAACTCTGGTGCGGCCGCACTTGGAGTACTGTGTGCAGTTCTGGTCCCCACATTACAGGAAGGATGTGGAGGCTTTGGAGAGGGTGCAGAGGAGGTTTACCAGGATGTTGCCTGGTATGCAGGGGAGGTCCTATGAGGAGAGACTGAGGGATTTGGGGTTGTTTTCACTGGAAAGAAGGCGGCTAAGAGGGGATCTTAGAGAAACATATAAGATGATTAGAGGTTTAGATAGGGTGGATGGTGATAGCCTGTTTCCTCGGATGGAGAAAGCTAGCACGAGGGGGCATGGCTTTAAATTAAGGGGGGGTAGTTATAGGACGGATGTCAGGGGCAGGTTCTTTACCCAGAGGGTGGTGAGGGATTGGAATGCCCTGCCTGCTGCAGTTGTAAATGCGCCTAGTTTGGGGGCGTTTAAGAGATTGGTGGATAGGTTTATGGACGAAAAGGGATTGGTTTAGATTAGTGGGTCAATGTTTTTTTTTGAAAATAAGACTGGTCGGCGCAACATTGTGGGCCGAAGGGCCTGTTCCGCGCTGTAATGTTCTATGTTCTATGTTCTAGGTTAGGTGGATTGACCATGCTAAATTGCCCCTTAGTGTACAAAGATGTGTAGGTTAGGTGGATTGGCCATGCTAAATTGCCCCTTAGTGTCCAAAGATGTGCAGGTTAGGTGGATTGGCCATGCTAAATTGCCCCTTAGTGTCCAAAGATGTGTAGGTTAGGTGGATTGGCCATGCTAAATTGCCCCTTAGTGTACAAAGATGTGTAGGTTAGGTGGATTGGTCATGCTAAATTGTCCCTTAGTGTACAAAGATGTGTAGGTTAGGTGGATTGGTCATGCTAAATTGTCCCTTGGTGTCCAAAGATGTGCAGGTTAGGTGGATTGGCCATGCTAAATTGTCCCTTAGTGTCCAAAGATGTGCAGGTTAGGTGGATTGGCTGTGCTAAATTGCCCCTTAGTGTCTAAAGATGTGCAGGTTAGGTGGATTGGCCATGCTAAATTGCCACTTAGTGTCCAAAGATGTGCAGGTTAGGTGGATTGGCCATGCTAAATTGCCACTTAGTGTCCAAAGATGTGCAGGTTAGGTGGATTGGCCATGCTAAGAAATTGCCCCTTCGTGTCCAGGGATGCGTAGGTTAGAGGGATTAGTGGGTATGATATGGGGGTAGGGTGGGGCTGTGTTCGGTGCAGACTCGATGGGCCGAAGGGCCTCTTTCTGCGCTGTAGAGTTCTAAGATTCAATGTTCTGGGGGACCCGGGTTCGAATCCCCGCCATGACAGACGGTGGAATTTGAATTCAATAAAAAAAATCTGGGATTAAGAATCTACTGATGATCTATTGTCAGAAAAACCCATCTGGTTCCCCTTTAGGGAAGGAAATCTACCATCCTTACCCCGCTCTGGCCTACACGTGTCTCCGGAGCCACAGCCAATGTCCTCCAAGGGGCAACGAGGGATGGGCAATAAATGTGGGGGGGCCAGCCAGCGTCACCCATGTCCCGTGAATGAAAATTGACTCTACCAAATTTGTCTGTCTCAGTCTCGAAGGGTCCAGCTGACCACAACTTGCATTCATATAGCAACTTTAACGCAGTGACACACCGTCGCAAGGTGGTACCAGGGAGGACCCTAAAGTGTGGCACCAGGCCACCTCAGGAGATTATTTTTCCAAAGCGTTGGGTTTTTTTGTTTGGGAGAAATGCAAGAGAGAGTCCCACCATTCCCCACTCAACCCCTCACCTCCCCCCCCCTCCAATCGCACTCCCGCAGAGACCTCGCTCCCCCAGTCACCTCACCCTGCCCCTGGTCCCTGTCCTTTCGAAGTTTATCGATTGGCGTCGCGAGTAGAGGCTCAGATTAATGAAGTGACTGTGAAAATCCCCCCAAGTCTCCGGCGTCCGTTCGGGTAACGCCGAGAGAGAATTTAGCGCCTAACCTTTCGGACCCACGCAGACACGGGGAGAATGTGCAGATATCCCCCCCCCCCCCCCCCCCGACGGCGATTGGGAGTCGAACCCTGGCACCGTGAGGCAGCGGCGTTAACCACTGTGCCGCCTACGCACAGATAACTCCACTCTGCAGGGGATGGGGTGGGGGGGGATCTTCAATGTCCATCGCCGAGAGTGGCTCTACTGAGCCACAGTTGGCCAGGTCTGAAAGCTGTGAGAGTGTGGGGAGTTCCCCAGCTTTTCCTGGCTCTATAATCATCATTCGTTCCGAGTCCTTGTGCCTGAAAAGGACGTTTATACCAGACGGGGCACGGCGATACATTGGTTACACTGCAGATTCCAGATTTCTACACTGAATATAGAACATAGAACACTACAGCACAAACTGGCCCTTCAGCCCACAAGTTGCGCCGATCATATCCCTACCTACCAGGCCATAGAACTATCTGTAACTCCCAATCCCATTAGATCCCATGTACTCATCCGGAAGTCTTCTGAAAGACCCCAGCGAGTTCGCCTCCACCACCACCCCCGATTCCACTCACTCACCACCCTCTGAGTGAAAAACTTACCCCTAACATCTCCTCTGTACCTGCTCCCCAGCACCTTAAACCTGTGTCCTCTCGTAGCGACCTGGGAAATAGCCTCTGAGAATCCACCCTATCTATTCCTCTCAACATTTTATAAACCTCTATCAGGTCGCCTCTCGACCTTCGTCTCTCCAGGGAGAAGAGTCCCAGCTCCCTCAACCTATCTTCATAAGGCATGCCTCCCAATCCAGGCAACATCCTTGTAAATCTCCTCTGCACCCTCTCAATAGCTTCCACATCCCTCCTGTAGTGAGGCGACCAGAACTGCGCACAGTACTCCAAGTGGGACCTGACAAGGGTCTTATAAAGTTGCAGCATTACCTCCCGACTCCTAAACTCAACCCCTCGATTAATGAAGGCCAGTACACCATACGCCTTCTTGACCACATCCTCCACCTGCGAGACCGATTTAAGAGTCCTGTGGACCCGGACCCCAAGATCCTTCTGCTCTTCAACCCAGCTAAGACTCCTACCCTTGATATTGTACTCCTGCATCCCGTTGGTTCTGCCAAAATGGACGACTACACATTTATCCGCGTTGAAGTCCATCTGCCACTTCTCCGCCCAGTCCTGCATCCTATCTACATCCCGCTGCAACTTCTGACATCCCTCCAGACTATCCACAACACCACCAACCTTCGTACCGTTGGCGAACTTACTAACCCATCCCTCCACTTCCTCATCCAGGTCATTTATGAAAATGACAAACAGCAAGGGTCCCAGAACAGATGGAATTGAAATCCTTCAGTTCCCTTCAAAATCCCAGAGACGGTTACCACTATTCCCAGGAGATGGTGGGAGTGGGGGAGGAATCCCAGAGCAACGGAGGAAACAGTAGATTTCTGGTTTTTTTATTCGTGGGCCAGCATTTATTGCCCGTCCCTAGTCACCCTTGGGACAGCACGGTGGCACAGTGGGTTCGCACAGCTGCCTCACAGCGCCAGGGACCTGGGTTCGATTCCCGGCTCGGGTCACTGTCTGTGTGGAGTCTGCACATTCTCCCCGTCTCTGCATGGGTTTGCTCCAATTTCCTCCGAAAGACATGCTGGTTAGGGCGCATTGGCCGTGCTAAATTCTCCCTCAGTGTTACCCGAAGTGTGGCGGCTAGGGGGAATTTCACTGTAACTTCATTGCAGTGTTAATGTAAGCCTTACTCGTGGCTAATAAATAAACTTTAACTTTGTATCGCTGTGGGTCTGGAGTCACGTGTAGGCCAGACCGGGGTGAGGACGGCAGATTTCCTTCCCTAAAGGAACCAGATGGGTTTTTCCGACTACGGGTCAGTAGATTCCTAATTCCAGATTTTTTTATTGAATTCAAATTCCACCGTCTGCCGTGGCGGGGATTCGAACCCGGGTCCCCCCAGGACATTAGCTGAATTTCTGGGTTAATAGTCCAGTGATAATACCACAAGGCCATCCCCTCCCACTTAAGATTGCTTCCGATGGGAGAAATTTCCCGCTCTGTGGCTCATGGGATTATAGAATCCCTACAGTGCAGAAGGAGGCCATTCAGCCCATCGAGTCTGCGCCGACCACATTCCCACCCAGACCCTATTCCCGTGAGCCCACACATTAACACTCCCAATCCCCGTGGGACGCTAAGGGGTAACTTAGCGCGGCCAATCCACCTAACTGTGGGAGGAAACCGGAGCACCCGGAGGAAACCCACGCGGACACGGGGAGAATGTGCACGGACAGTAACCCGAGCTGGGAGTGGAACCCGGGTCCCTGGCGCTTGTGAGGCAGCAGCGCTAACCCCGATGCAGTTCCCTTGCTATCCTGGGCAAACCGATGCCCTGGATTTGAACTCCAAAGACCGGTCTCGAATATGACCGCCCGCTCCCACCAAAGAACGTAAACAGATGCAACGGGGGGGGCAGTGTGACTTTGAGCACCTGAGCCTTATCTTTTGGTGCGTTTGTTGTCATTTTAAACACCGTCGGGAACCAATTGTGACAGGGAGGGACTTGACGTAACAAGGACCACAAACAGTCTCACTGTTTACGGGTAAAACATTGGCTGGAGGAGAGGTTGTGTTGACATTGTTCAGTTGTTGCAGCCCAGCGAATGGGTGGGGGTGGGGGGTACTCAGGAAGAGATTTACTCTCAATGGACTCATTTAAGATTACTGCCTCCCCCCCACAAACCCCCGCCCCCGATTTTGGGATTTGGAGACGGAGGGAATTGAGAGATGAGTGGGGAGGGGGGGAATAGCTTGGGAAGGTGGAGTTTGATTTGATTTGGTTTATTATTGTCACACGTATTGGGATACAGTGAAAAGTATTGTTTCTTGCGCGCTGTACAGACAAAGTATACTGTTCATAGAGAAGGAAAGGAGAGAGTGCAGAATGTAGTGTTATAGTCACAACTAGGGTGTAGAGAAAGATCAACTTAATACATTTGATTTGATTTATTATTGTCACGTGTATTGGGATACAGTGAAAAGTATTGTTTCTTGCGCGCTATACAGACAAAGCATACTGTTCATAGAGTACAAAGGAGAGAAGGATTTGATTTGATTTATTATTGTCACGTGTATTGGGATAGAGTGAAAAGTATTGTTTCTTGCGCGCTATACAGACAAAGCATACTGTTCATAGAGCACATAAGGGAGAAGGATTTGATTTGATTTATTATTGTCACATGTATTGGGATACAGTGAAAAGTATTGTTTCTTGCGCGCTATACAGACAAAGCATACCGTTCATAGAGTACATAAGGGAGAAGGATTTGATTTGATTTATTATTGTCACATGTATTGGGATACAGTGAAAAGTATTGTTTCTTGCGCGCTATACAGACAAAGCATACCGTTCACAGAGAAGGAAAGGAGACAGTGCAGAATGTAGTGTTACAGTCATAGCGAGGGTGTAGAGAAAGATCAACTTAATGCGAGGCAGGTCCATTCGAAAGTCCGATGGCAGCAGGGAAGAAGCTGTTCTTGAGTCGGTCGGTACGTGACCTCAGACTTTTGTATCTTTTTCCCGACGGAAGAAGGTGGAAGAGAGAATGTCCGGGGTGTGTGGGGGGTCCTTGATTATGCCGGCTGCTTTTCCCCGAGGCAGCGGGAAGTGTAGACGGAGTCAATGGATGGGAGGCTGGTTTGTGTGATGGGATTGGGCTGCATTCACCACCCTTTTGTAGTTCCTTGTGGTCTTGGGCAGAGCAGGAGCCCATCCCAAGCTGTGATACAACCAGAAAGAATGCTTTCTATGGGGCATCTGTAAAAGTTGGTGAGGGACATGCCAAATTTCCTTGGTCTTCTGAGAAAGTAGAGGCGTTGGTGGGTTTCCTTAACTATCGCCACTGTGTCCAACATGAATCAGCCAGATATTAACAGGTCGAGGAAGGGCGTATACAGGCTGGATTCTGATGCCTCCTCCACCCCCCACCCCCCATCCTCTGCCACCCTCTGCCCTCCACCGTTCAATAGCTCATGTGTCCTTGTGTCAGTAGCCGATGAGTTACTGGAGAGAACTGCATTCCTGTGGCGACACCGGACCCGGGGTTGAACGAGGGGTGGGGGAGAGAGAGACTCCATTAGGGAATGGGAACGAGAGGGGGAGCAGGGTGAGGAAAGGTGAGCAGGTCGGAGATAGCCGTCGTCGCAACGGGAGCAGAAAGTTACGGGAGGTCATGGACAAAAGCTCAGACTCGCCGCTACCCCTCCTCATCTCAAACCTCTCCTCCGAAAACCTCACCAAGCCCGGCCGGAGGATCAGATATTCCTTGCAGACATCCGCATTTCTCATTTACGATCGCTAATGCTTTGTCAGCTGTTCAGTCCCCAGATTGGGTTACACACCAACTATGTGAGCTCGGGAGCCAAGACATGTTCTGGTATCATTTTTAGGGACCGCGTTCATGCAGACAACACGGCAGCTGTTAACGCATTCACTGCCAAGTCAAGCTCCAGATAGCCTGACAGCTGCATCCCGGCGTGCCAATGTCGCAGGGGGGAAAATGGGAAAGTTTCTACACACTGAGTCCCTTCCCGTTCACTCCCACTGTACACAATCCCAATGGACACAAACCCCTTCCCATTCACTCCCACTGTACACAATCCCAATGGACCCAAACCCCTTCCCGTTCACTCCCACTCTACACAATCCCAATGGACCCAAACCCCTTCCCGTTCACTCCCACTGTACACAATCCCAATGGACCCAAACCCCTTCCCGTTCACTCCCACTGTACACAATCCCAATGGACCCAAACCCCTTCCCGTTCACTCCCACTCTACACAATCCCAATGGACCCAAACCCCTTCCCATTCACTCCCACTGTACACAATCCCAATGGACCCAAACCCCTTCCCGTTCACTCCCACAGTACACAATCCCAATGGACCCAAACCCCTTCCCATTCACTCCCACTGTACACAATCCCAATGGACCCAAACCCCTTCCCGTTCACTCCCACTGCACACAATCCCAATGGACCCAAACCCCTTCCCGTTCACTCCCACTGCACACAATCCCAATGGACCCAAACCCCTTCCCGTTCACTCCCACTCTACACAATCCCAATGGACCCAAACCCCTTCCCATTCACTCCCACTGTACACAATCCCAATGGACCCAAACCCCTTCCCATTCACTCCCACTGTACACAATCCCAATGGACCCAAACCCCTTCCCGTTCACTCCCACTGCACACAATCCCAATGGACCCAAACCCCTTCCCATTCACTCCCACTCTACACAATCCCAATGGACCCAAACCCCTTCCCGTTCACTCCCACTCTACACAATCCCAATGGACCCAAACCCCTTCCCATTCGCTCCCACTGTACACAATCCCAATGGACACAAACCCCTTCCCATTCACTCCCACTGTACACAATCCCAATGGACCCAAACCCCTTCCCGTTCACTCCCACTGTACACAATCCCAATGGACCCAAACCCCTTCCCGTTCACTCCCACTGTACACAATCCCAATGGACCCAAACCCCTTCCCGTTCACTCCCACTCTACACAATCCCAATGGACCCAAACCCCTTCCCATTCACTCCCACTGTACACAATCCGAATGGACCCAAACCCCTTCCCGTTCACTCCCACAGTACACAATCCCAATGGACACAAACCCCTTCCCATTCACTCCCACTGTACACAATCCCAATGGACCCAAACCCCTTCCCGTTCACTCCCACTGCACACAATCCCAATGGACCCAAACCCCTTCCCGTTCACTCCCACTGCACACAATCCCAATGGACCCAAACCCCTTCCCGTTCACTCCCACTGTACACAATCCCAATGTACCCAAACCCCTTCCCATTCACTCCCATTGTACACAATCCCAATGGACCCAAACCCCTTCCCGTTCACTCCCACTGTACACAATCCCAATGTACCCATACTCTTTCCCATCTACTCCCATTGTACATAGGCCCAATGAGGCAAGATATTCAAAGGCCTAATAATTGCAGTAGGGACTCCATCCCTTTCGTTGCCTGTATGAACCAGGGGCCCTTGGTATTTTCCAACCTCGTTCAGGTGAGGCTCATAAAATCCTGCCCAAGGCCTGTGGGACTTGACCGATACAGTCATAGCTAGGGTATAGGGAAAAATCAACTTAATGCATGGCAGGTCCATTCGAAAGTCCGATGGCAGCAGGGAAGAAGGTATTCTTGAGTCGGTCGGTACGTGACCTCAGACTTTTGTATCTTTTTCCTGATGGAAGAAGGTGGAAGAGAGAATGTCCGGGGTGTGTGGGGTCCTTGATTACGCTGGCTGCTTTTCCCCGAGGCAGCGGGAAGTGTAGACAGAGTCAATGGATGGGAGGCTGGTTTGTGTGATGGATTGGGCTACATTCACAACCCTTTTGTAGTTCCTTGTGGTCTTGGGCAGAGCAGGAGCCCAGACCAAGCTGTGATACAACCCAGAAAGAATGCTTTCTATGGGGCATCTGTAAAAGTTGGTGGGAGTCATAGCGGACATGCCAAATTTCCTTAGTCTTCTGAGAAAGTAGAGGTGTTGGTGGGGCTTTCTTAACTGTCCAAATGTCTTGTCAATGTTCTAATTGTACCCCCCTCTACCTTACCACCTCTGGCAGCTCATTCCATGATGTGGAGATGCTGGCGTTGGACTGGGGTAAACATAGTAAGAAGCCTCACAACACCAGGTTAAAGTCCCAACAAGTTTATTTGTTAGTAAACCCACAAGCTTTCGGGTTTTGCCCCTTAGTCAGGTGAGAAAGCACGGCCAATGCACCCTAACCAGCACATCTTTTCTGCACTGTGGGAGGAAACCGGAGCACCCGGAGGAAACCCACGCAGTCACGGGGGGAGAACGTGCAGACTCCATATAGACTGTCAGGTCACTGTGTGCCTGGAGTTTGCACGCTCTCCCCGTGACTGCGTGGGTTTCCTCTGGGTGCTCCGGTTTCCACCCATAGTCAAAAATGTGCAGGTTAGGTGGATTGGTCATGCTAAATTGCCCCTTAGTGTCCAAAGATGTGCAGGTTAGGTGGATTGGCCATGCTAAATTGCCCCTTATTGTCCAAAGATGTGCAGGTTAGGTGGATTGGCCATGCTAAATTGCCCCTTAGTGGCCAAAGATGTGTAGGTTAGGTGGATTGGTCATGCTAAATTGCCCCTTAGCATCCAATGATGTGTAGGTTCGGTGGATTGGCCATGCTAAATTGCCCCTTAGTGTCCAAAGATGTGCAGGTTAGGTGGATTGGCCATGCTAAATTGCCCCTTAATGTCCAAAGATGTACAGGTTAGATGGATTGGTCATGCTAAATTGCCCATTAGTGTCCAACGATGTGTGGGATAAGTGGGTTGGCCATGCTAAATTGGCCCTTAGTGTCCAAAGATATGCGGGTTAGGTGGATTGGTCATGCTAAATTGCCCCTTAGAATCCAAAGATGTGTAGGTTAGGTGGATTGGCCATGCTAAATTGCCCCTTAGTGTCCTAAGATGTGCAGGTTAGGTGGATTAGCCATGCTAAATTACCCCTTAGTGCCCAAAGATATGCAGGTTCGGTGGATTGGCCATGCTAAATTGCCCCTTAGTGTCCAAAGATGTGCAGGTTAGGTGGATTGGCCATGCTAAATTGCCCCTTAGTGGCCAAAGATGTGTAGGTTAGGTGGATTGGTCATGCTAAATTGCCCCTTAGCATCCAATGATGTGTAGGTTCGGTGGATTGGCCATGCTAAATTGCCCCTTAGTGTCCAAAGATGTGCAGGTTAGGTGGATTGGCCATGCTAAATTGCCCCTTAATGTCCAAAGATGTACAGGTTAGATGGATTGGTCATGCTAAATTGCCCATTAGTGTCCAACGATGTGTGGGATAAGTGGGTTGGCCATGCTAAATTGGCCCTTAGTGTCCAAAGATATGCGGGTTAGGTGGATTGGTCATGCTAAATTGCCCCTTAGAATCCAAAGATGTGTAGGTTAGGTGGATTGGCCATGCTAAATTGCCCCTTAGTGTCCTAAGATGTGCAGGTTAGGTGGATTAGCCATGCTAAATTACCCCTTAGTGCCCAAAGATATGCAGGTTCGGTGGATTGGCCATGCTAAATTGCCCCTTAGTGTCCAAAGATGTGCAGGTTAGGTGGATTGGCCATGCTAAATTGCCCCTTAGTGTCCAAAGATGTGCAGGTTAGGGGGATTGGCCATGCTAAATTGCCCCTTAGTGTCCAAAGATGTGCAGGTTAGGTGGATTGGCCATGCTAAATTGGCCCTTAGTGTCCAAAGATATGCAGGTTAGGTGGAATGGTCATGCTAAATTGCCCCTTAGCATCCAAAGATGTGTAGGTTAGGTGGATTGGCCATGCTAAATTGCCCCTTAGCATCCAATGATGTGTAGGTTCGGTGGATTGGCCATGCTAAATTGCCCCTTAGTGTCCAAAGATGTGCAGGTTAGGTGGATTGGCCATGCTAAATTGGCCCTTAGTGTCCAAAGATATGCAGGTTAGGTGGATTGGTCATGCTAAATTGCCCCTTAGCATCCAAAGATGTGTAGGTTAGGTGGATTGGCCATGCTAAATTGCCCCTTAGTGTCCAAAGATATGCGGGTTAGGTGGATTGACCATGCTAAATTGCCCCTTAGTGTCCAAAGATGTACAGGTTAGATGGATTGGCCATGCTAAATTGCCCCTCAGTGTCCAGAGATGTGCGGATTAGATAGATTGGCCATGCTAAATTGTCCCTTAATGTCCAAAGATGTGCAGGTTAGGTGGATTGGCCATGCTAAGTTGTCCCTTAGTGTCCAAAGATATGTGGTTAGGTGGATTGGCCATGCTAAATTTCCCCTTTTTGTCAGTTTATGTGGATTGGCCATGCTAAATTGTCCCTTAGTGTCCAAAGATGTGCAGGTTAGGTGGATTGGCCATGCTAAATTGTCCCTTAGTGTCCAAAGATGTGCAGGTTAGGTGGATTGGCCATGCTAAATTGCCCCTCAGTGTCCAAAGATGTGTAGGTTAGGTGGATTGGCCGTGCTAAATTGCCCCTCAGTGTCCAAAGATGTGCAGGTTAGGTGGATTGGCCATGCTAAATTGCCCCTTAGTGTCCAAAGATGTGTGGGTTAGGTGGATTGGCCGTGCTAAATTGCTCTTTAGTGTCAGGGGGATTAGCAGGGTAAATGCGTGGGGTCACGGGAAGAGGGCCTGGGTGGGATTGTGGTCAGTGCAGACTCGATGGGCCGAATGGCCTCCTTCTGCAGTGTGGAGATTCTGTGTGAGACAGTGATCCAAAGCCGGGAATCGAACCCGGGTCCCTGGCGCTGTGAGGCAGCAGTGCTAACCCACTGTGTTGCCCAGATAAGCCCAGCTGCTGGTTGCTGGGCAGGATTGGTCAGGCATCACAGCACTGAGTCTCAACGTGAATCTAATTAAAACGGAACTCCTGTGTTTGTTCACTGGCTCCGACATCAATGCAGGAATAAAGAGGAACTTCATTCACACCCAAGAGTCTTCCTGAATCTCAGGTCGAAGGAAACTATTCAAATCCTGGCGGCAATCACAGGGAATATTGGAACTACAACATTCCGGGATTCTCCCCCAAGCCAACAACACTCTTCCCTTCTCTGGGGGCGGTTGTTCGAGTCTGTTTTAAATGTTGGAGACAATCTTTCATCCCCATCAATAGTGTTTTGACTGAAGCCCTTAAGTCAAGTGAGATGCGGAAGTTTGAATAGGGGAGTTAAATGGGGGTTACAACCAGAAAGAATGCTTTCTATGGGGCATCTGTAAAAGTTGGTGAGACTCGTAGCGGATGTGCCAAATTTCCTTGGTCGTCTGAGAAAGTAGAGGCATTGGTGGGGCTTTCTTAACTATAGTGTCGGCATGGTGGGGACCAGGACAGGTGATCTGGACACCTAAAAACCTGACAATCTTGACCCTTTCTAATTTGTCCCCGTTGATGAAGACAGGGGTATGTTCTCCTCTACACTTCCTGAAGTCGATGAGAATCTCCTTTGTTTTGTTGACATTGATTATTGTCGCCGCACCAGTTCACCAGATTCCGGGAAGGATTTGTGAGCTCATTGCCAGCCCGTCGAGCGTTCCTGGGATCTCACTTCCTGCCATAGAACTGTAACCTGGAGCTCCCTCTTGTTCCAACCATAGACGTGCTCCCACTGTGCCTCCTTGTGGATGCTTTAAGGTGGGCTGTCAGTTCACAGAGGGTGAGTCCAGGAGATCGTGAGGACACGGATGAGGATTTGAACGCCAGGCCGCTGGGGCAAGGGCCGCAGGCCGGAAACGTCACCCAGAATGGGGCAACCTGGTGTTGGGAGCTGGGCTCAGGGTCCAACAGGCTTTGAGCCAAGCCTGGCTCAGTCTCAGAAAGCAAGTGGTTTGAGCGAAGGGTAGACTCAATGTCTTGGGGAATGGATTTAGAGACCATAAGACATAAGAGAAGAATTAGGCCATTCGGCCCATCGAGTCTGCTCCGCCATTCAATCATGGCTGATGTTTTTCTCATCCCCATTCTCTTGCCTTGTCCCCCGATCCCCTTATTGATCAGGAACCGATCTATCTCTGTCTTAAAGACACTCAATGACCCAAACTCCTCTGCGGCAAAGAGTTCCACAGATTCCCCACTCTCTGGCTGAAGAAACTTGGTTTTCTGAAGAGGTGGATCATGCCGGACAGGGAGTTGGCTTTGGGAAGCAGCCTTGTTGAGGGCTAGTATGAAGGCAGGTAGGAATGGTCACAGATTGTCTAACCATTCCATTCATTCAGTGGATTTTTAAAGGCCTCCTGTTCCAATGGGTTGGAGGGGGCTTTCTCCTCATATTATTTTTCATTCATGGTTCAAGGGCGTTACTAGCTGGGCCAACATTTATTGCCCATCCCTAGTTGCCCTTGGAGGGTAGTTGAGGGTCACCCACATCGCTGTGGCTCTGGAGTCACATGTCAGCCAGACCGGGGTAAGGACGGCAGATTGTGGTCTGCACGGTGGGTTAGCACTGCTGCCTCGCAGGGCCAGAGACCCGGGTTCAATTCCAGCCTCAAGTCACTGTCTGTGTGGAGTTTGCACATTCTCCCCGTGTCTGCGTGGGTTTCCTGCGGGTGATCCAGTTTCCTCCCACAATCCAAAGATGCGCTGGTTAGGTTAATTGGTTAATTGGCTGTGCTAAATTGCCCCTTAGTATCCAAAGATGTGTAGGTTAGGTGGATTGGCCATGCTAAATTGCCCCTTAGTGTCCACAGATGTGCAGGTTAGGTGGATTGGCCATGCTAAATTGCCCCTTAGTGTCCAAAGATGTGTAGGTTAGGTGGATTGGCCATGCTAAATTGCCCCTTAGTGTCCAAAGATGTGTAGGTTAGGTGGATTGGCCATGCTAAATTGACCCCTTAGTAGTGTCAGGGGGTCTAGCTAGGGTAAAATGTATGGGGTTATGTCGATAGAGCCTGGGTGGGATTGTGTTCAGTGCTGACTCAATGGGCCAAATGGCCTCTTTCTACACTATAGGATTCTCATGATTTAATGCAGAGGGAAAGGGAGTATTGATTCCACCAGTCCCAATGACAACTTTCTCCACCATCTTATTTGGGTGATGAGTCATACATGGCCCATTGGTACAGACTCGATGGGCTGAATGACCTCCTTCTGCACTGTAGGGATTCTGTGCTTTCCTTCCCTGAAGAACATGAGTGAACCAGACACTTTCATTCATGGGACATGGGTGACGCTGGCTGGGCCCACATTTATTGCCCATCCCTAGTTGCCCTTTGGAGGACATTGGCTGTGCCTCTGGAATCACATGTAGGCCAGACCGGGGTAAGGACGGCAGATTTCCTTCCCTAAAGGGAACCAGATGGGTTTTTCCGACAATGGGTCATCAGTAGATTCTTAATTCCAGATTTTTTTTAATTGAATTCAAATTCCACCATCTGCTGTGGTGGGATTCGAACCCAGATCCCCAGAACATTAGCTGAGTTTCTGGATTAATGATCTAACAATAATACCACAAGGCCATCACCTCCCCTCACTCCAAAATCTGAAAGCGTTGAGTTGGATTGAAGAACAAGTAGGCCTCAGGCTGTGCTTCACACCTCGGCCTACACCATCGCCATAGCGATTTCCCTTTCTACATAAGAACATAAGAAATAGGAGCAGGAGTAGGCCATCGAGCCCTTCGAGCCTGCCCCGCCATTCAATAAAATCATGGCTGATCTGAAGTGGATCAGTTCCACTTTCCTGCTTTCTCCCCATAACCCTTAATTCCCCTGTCTATCACAATTTAGCATGGCCAATCCACCTAACCTGCACATCTTTGGACACTAAGGGGTAATTGTGAGGGAGCTGGGGCTTTTCCCTTTAGAGCGGAGGAGGATGAGAGGCGACTTAATAGAGATTTATAAGATGATGAGGGGGATAGATAGAGTGGACGTGCAGAGACTATTTCCTTCTTAATCACCTTGTCCATCTGCGTTGCCACTTTTAGAGAACTGTGGACCTGCACGCCCAGATCCCTCTGCACGTCTGTGGCGACATCAGTGCAGGGCCAACATCCGCGTGATGGCTGAATGGCTGTAAGTTGGGAGAGGGGGAGAGTGCAGAGGGATCTGGGTGTCCTGGTGCACCAGTCGCTGAAGGTAAGCGTGCAGGTGCAGCCGGCGGTAAAGAAGGCGAACGGCCTTCATCGCGAGAGGTTTGGAGTACAGGAGCAGGGGATGTGTTGTTGCAGTGATACAGGGGCCTTGGTGAGGCCACACCTAGAGTATTGGGTGCAGTTTTGGTCCCCTTTTCGGAGGAAGGATGTTCTCTCTCTGGAGGGAGCCCAGCGAAGGTTTACCAGGCTGATCCCGGGGACTGATGTACGAGGAGAGATTGACTCGGTTGGGATTGTTTTCCCTGGAGTTCAGAGGAATCTCATAGAGACTAATAAAATTCTAACAGGACTAGACAGGGGAGATGCAGGGAGGATGTTCCCCATGGTGCGGGGGGAAGTCCAGAACCAGGAATGAGGATTGGGGGGTAGACCATTTAGGGACGGAGATGAGGAGACATTTCTCCACCCGGTGTGGAATTCATTCCCACAGGTAGTAGTTGATGGCAAAAACATTGAATGTATTCAAGAGGCGGCTGGATATAGCACTTGGGGCGAACGGGGTCAAAGGTTATTAGGGGGCGGGGAAGCAGGATTAGGCTGTTGAGTTGACCAGCCATGAATGGCGGAGCAGGCTCGAAAGGCCGAATGGCCTCCTCCTGCTGCTACCTTTCGATGTGACTTTGTTGGACTCAAAATATTTGAGGGGCCCCCCCCACATTATGGAATGTATGCTCCCCCTCCTCACCATTACCTCGTGGAGTTTGAGGCCTTGTCTGAGCGTGGCAAACACTCCGTCTCCTCTTCAAACTCCTCCCGAGCTTCTTTGTAGAGGCCCCTTCGACGCTCTGACCCCCCTTGGAGACGAGGAACGAAACGGGAAGCCGTGTTAACGGGCAGCCCTTCCCTGACATGGAGTGTCAGGTGGCGTTGAGAGGACGTGCGACAAGAGACCTCACCTTGAGCTCTCGAGGCCAAAAGAAAAACAGACTTGCCTCCTTCCCCTCACTCCTCAAGATCTCAAAGTGCGTCGCGTACGAAGAGAGGCAGCGAAGTCCGTCGTTGATGCGTGCGGAATTCTGGCAGCCATTTTGTGGAACAAGTCACATCACCGACTGACGGAATGGACTGAGGGACAATTCCTGGCCTTCGCGCCTCCCTGTTCTCCACAGCGCGCCATCGGATCCTTACAGTGGGAATCTTTTCAGCAATTATTGCTTTCATAGAATCCCTACAATGCAGAAGAAGGCCATGCGGCCCATCGGGCCTGCACCAAACCCAATCCTGCCCAGGCCCGACCCCATTACCCCATGCATTTACCCTAACTAGTCCCCAAGACACGAAGGGGCAATTTAGCATGGCCAATCCACCTAACCTACACATCTTTGGACACTAAGGGGCAAGTTAGCATGGCCAATCCAGCTAACCCACACATCTTGGGACACTAAAGGGCAATTTAGCACGGCCAATCCAGCTAACCCACACATCTGTGGGCACTAAGGGACAATTTAGCATGGCCAATCCAACTAACCTACACATCTTAGGACACTAAGGGACAATTTAGCGCGGCCAATCCACGTAACCTGCACATCTTTGGACACTAAGGGGCAATTTAGCATGGCCAATCCACCTAACCTACACATCTTCGGACACTAAGGGGCAATTTAGCATGGCCAATCCACCTAACCTGCACATCTTTGGACACTAAGGGGCAATTTAGCATGGCCAATCCACCTAACCTACACATCTTTGGACACTAAGGGGCAATTTAGCATGGCCAATCCACCTAACCTACACATCTTTGGACACTAAGGGGCAATTTAACATGGCCAATCCACCTAACCCACACATCTTTGGACACTAAGGGGCAATTTAGCATGGCCAATCCACCTAACCTACACATGTTTGGACACTAAGGGGCAATTTAGCATGGCCAATCCACCTAACCTGCACATCTTTGGACACTAAGGGGCAATTTAGCCTGGCCAATCCACCTAACCTGCACATCTTTGGACACTAAGGGGCAATTTAGCCTGGCCAATCCACCTAACCTGCACATCTTTGGACACTAAGGGGCAATTTAGCATGGCCAATCCACCTAACCTGCACATCTTTGGACACTAAGGGGCAATTTAGCCTGGCCAATCCACCTAACCAGCACATCTTTGGACTGTCGGAGGGAAAGCGGAGCACCCGGAGGAAACCCACGCAGACAATGTGCAGACTCCAAACAGACAGTAACTCAAGCCGGGAATCGAACCCGGCTCTCTGGTGCTGTGAGGCAGCAGTGCCAACTGCTGTGCCGCCGTGCCACCCTTGGGAAGCGGTTTGGGAGGTGAGGACTCTCAAACTCCACATCACCGGTTTCCTCCCACATTCCAAAGATAACTTCAGTTTCTTTAGAATCATGGAAGAAATAGGAGCAGTAGACCATTCAGCCCATTGAGTCTGCTCTGCCATCCAATATGATCAGAAGACCATAAGATATCAGAGCAGAATTAGGCCACTCGGCCCATCGAGTCTGTTCCACCAATCATGGCTGATATTTTTCTCATCCCCCATTCTCCTGCCTTTTCCCCTGATCCCCTTATTAATCAAGAACCGATCTATCTCTGTCTTAAAGACACTCGATGACCTGGCCTCCTCTGTGGCAAAGAGTTCCACAGATTCCCCACTCTCCGGCTGAAGAAATTCCTCCTCATCTCTGTTTTAAAGGATCGTCCCTTTAGCCTGAGGTTGTGCCCTCTGGTTCTAGTTTTTCCCACTAGTGGAAACATCCTCTCCACGTCCACTCTATCCAGGGCCTCGCAGTATCCTGTAAGTTTCAATAAGATCCCCCCCCCCTCCTTCATCCTCTAAACTCCAACGAGTACAGACCCAGAGTCCTCAACCCATTCCTCATACGTCAAGCTCTCCATTCCAGGGATCACTCTTGTGAACCTCCTCTGGACGCTTTCCAAGGCTGGCACATCCTTCCTTAGATATGGGACCCAAAAACTGCTCACGATACTCCAAATGGGGTCTGACCAGAGTCTTACACAGCCTCAGAAACACATCTTTCAACTCTGTTTCCCTGCCCGCTCCCCGTATCCCTTAACTCCCCCGGAGACCAAAAATCCATCTCATTCTCCGACCTTAAATACATTCAACGGCGGGGCACCCAAGGTCCTCTTGGCAGAGACTTCCAAAGATTTACGATCCACTGAGTGAAGAAATGTCTCCCCATCTCAGTCCTATAACCATCACCCCCCCCCCCCCTTTATCCTGAGTTTGTCACACCCTCTCAGCTCCACCCGCCTTGTTCTAGATTCCCCAGCCTGGGGGGGGGATGGTAACAGTCTCTCAGTGCCCACCCTGTCAAACCCCTTGTAGGTTTCAATGCGATTCCTTCTCATTCTTTTCAGCTCCAGAGAATATCATCCCAGATCTACTCAACCTCTCATTACAGGACCACGAGTGGTAAGTAATCTCACAACACCAGGTTAAAGTCCAACAGGTTTATTTGGTAGCACGAGGTTTTGGAGTGTTGGCCCCCCCCCCCGCTTCATCACCTGATGATGGAGCAGCGCTCCGAAAGCTCGTGCTTCCAAATAAACCTGTTGGACTTTAACCTGGTGTTCAGACTACTTACTGTGGAGGGGGATAGAATAATGTGGAGGGGATACAGGGAGGTCTTGCTGCAACTGTACAGGGCACTGGTGAGGCCGCAGCTGGAGTACTGTGTGCAGTTTTGGTTGCCGTACTTGCGCAAGGATATTTTGGCCTTGGAGGGAGTGCAGAGGAGGTTCACTAGGCTGATACCGGAGTTCAGGGGGTTAGACTATGAAGACAGACTAAATAGACTGGGTCTGTACTCGTTGGAGTTTAGAAGGATGAGAGGGGGATCTTATAGAGGCATATAAGATAATGAAGGGGATGGATAGGGTAGAGGTAGAGAGATTCTTCCCGCTTAGAAAGGACAGCAGGACTAGAGGGCACAGCCTCAAAATAAGGGGGGGCAGTTTAGATCAGAGTCGAGGAGGAACTTCTTCACTCAAAGGGTGGTGAATCTCTGGAATTCTCTGCCCGTTGAAGTTGTGGAGGCTGCCTCGCTAAATATATTTAAGACACAGGTAGATAGGTTTTTGGTAGGCAAGGGGATTAAGGGTTATGGGGAGAAAGCAGGAAAGTGGAACTGATCCACTTCAGATCAGCCATGATCTTATTGAATGGCGGGGCAGGCTCGAAGGGCTAGATGGCCTACTCCTGCTCCTATTTCTTATGTTCTTATGTTATGTACCCCAAGTCCAACACTGGCAACTCCACATCATAACACTAGGGGTGACTGAGGTTGAACGACACGGATGCGTTGTTTTGTGCAGTTCTGGTCTACCAGAAGGACGTGGATGCTTTGGAGAGAGTGCACAGAAGGTTCACCAGGATGGTTGGCACAGTGTTTAGCAATGCTACCTTACAGCTCCAAAGATCCGGGCTCAGGTCACTTGTCGGTGCAGAGTATGCACATTCTCCCCATCTCTGCGTGGGTTTCCTCCAGGCGCTCCGGTTTCCTTCCACAATCCAAAGGTGTGCAGGTTAGGTGGATTGGCCATGCTAAATTGTCCCGTAGTGTCCAAAGATGTGCGGGTTAGGTGGATTGGCCATGCTAAATTGCCCCTTAGTGTCCAAAGATGTGCAGGTTAGGTGGATTGGCCAGGCTAAGTTGTCCCTTAGTGTCCAAAGATATGCAGGTTAGGTGGATTGGCCATGCTAAATTGTCCCTTAGTGTCCAAAGATGTGCAGGTTAGGTGGATTGGCCATGCTAAATTGCCCCTTAGTGTCCAAAGATGTGCAGGTTAGGTGGATTGGCCATGCTAAATTGTCCCTTAGTGTCCAAAGATGTGCAGGTTAGGTGGATTGGCCATGCTAAGTTGCCCCTTAGCGTCCAAAGATGTGCAGGTTAGGTGGATTGGCCATGCTAAGTTGCCCCTTAGCGTCCAAAGATGTGCAGGTTAGGTGGATTGGCCATGTTAAATTGCCCCTTAGTGTCCAAAGATGTGCGGGTTAGGTGGATTGGCCATGCTAAATTGCCCCTTAGTGTCCAAAGATGTGCAGGTTAGGTGGATTGGCTATGCTAAATTGCCCTTAGGGTCCAAAGGTGTGTAGGTTAGGTGGATTGGCCATGCTAAATTGTCCCTTAGTGTCCAAAGATGCATAGATTAGGTGAATCGGCCATGCTAAATTGTCCCTTAGTGTCCAAAGATGTGTAGGTTAGGTGGATTGGCCATGCTAAATTGTCCCTTAGCATCCAAAGATGTGCAGGTTAGGTGGATTGGCCAGGCTAAATTGTCCCTTAGCATCCAAAGATGTGCAGGTTAGGTGGATTGGCCATGCTAAATTGTCCCTTAGGGTCCAAAGATGTGCGAGTTAGGTGGATTGGCCATGGTAAACTCTCCTTCAGTGTTACCTGAACAGATGCTGGAGTGTGGCGACGGGGGGATTTTCACTTCACTGCAGTGTTAATGCAAGCCTACTTGTGACACTAATGAATAAATTTTGAACTTTAGTTCTGGTCACCCCATTATAAAGAACAAATCAAAGAACAAAATATATTATATTTTATATTATAGAAAGGATATTATTAAACTAGAAAGAGTGTAGAGAAGATTTACCACGGAGCTACTGGGACTTGATGGATTGAGTTATAAGGAGAGGCTGGATAGACTGGGATTTTTTTCTCTGGAGCGTAGGAGGCTGAGGGGTGACCTTATAGAGGTCTATAAAATAATGAGGGGCACAGATCAGCTAGATAGTCTATATCTTTTCCCAAAGGTAGGGGAGTCTAAAACTAGAGGGCAGAGGTTAAAGATGAGAGGGGAGAAATACAAAAGGGTCCAGAGGGGGCAATTTTTTCACACAGAGGGTGGTGAGAGTCTAGAACAAGCTGCCAGAGGCAGTAGTAGAGGCGGGTACAATTTTGTCTTTTAAAAGGCATTTACACAGTTACATGGGTAAGATGGGTAGAGAGGGATATGGGCCAAACGCGGGAAATTGGGGCTAAAAACTGGGCGGCAGGGACAAGTTGGGCCGAAGGGCCTGTTTCCATGCTGTAAACCCTCAATGAATGTTTGTAAAGATGTGCGGGTTAGGTGGATTGGCCATGCTAAATTGTCCCTTTAGTGTCCAAAGATGTGCGGGTTAGGTGGATTGGTCATGCTAAATTGCCCCTTAGTGTCCAAAGATGTGCAGGTTAGGTGGATTGGCCATGCTAAATTGCCCCTTAGTGTCCAAAGATGTGCGGGTTAGGTGGATTGGCCATGCTAAATTGCCCCTTAGTGTCCAAAGATGTGCGGGTTAGGTGGATTGGCCATGCTAAATTGCCCCTTAGTGTCCAAAGATGTGCAGGTTAGGTGGATTGGCCATGCTAAATTGCCCCTTAGTGTCCAAAGATGTGCAGGTTAGGTGGATTGGCCATGCTAAATTGTCCCTTAGTGTCCAGGGATGCATAGGGGGATTAGCGAGGTAAATATGTGGGGTTCTGGAGATAGGGCCTGGGTAGGATTATTGTCGATGCAGGCTCACTGGGCCGAATGGCCTCCTTCTGCACAGTAGGGATTGTACGATTCAGTGTTGCCTGGTCTCGAGGGTGTTGGCTATGAGGGGAGGTTGAACAAACTAGGATTGTTTCCAGTGGAAAGACGGAGGCTAAGGGGAGACCTGACAGAGGTCTACAGAATGATGAGCGGCGTAGACAGGGTGGACAGTCAGACGCTTTTTCCCCAGGGTGCGTGTGTCAATTACAGGGGGGCGCAGGTTCAAGGTGAGAGAGGGGGAAAGGTTAAGGGGGGAGTTTTTCACGCAGTGAGTGGGATGTGGAAAGTCTGCAGAGGGATCTGGATAGGCTGAGCGAGGACCTGGCAGATGGAGTACAATGTTAGCAAGTGTGAGGTTATCCACTTTGGCAGAAATAATAGTAGGAGGGATTACTATTTAAAGGGCGAAAAGCTGCAGCAGGCGACGGTGCAGAGGGACCTGGGCGTCCTTGTGCATGAGTCGCAAAAACCCAGTCTGCAGGTGCAGCAGGTGGTCAGGAAGGTGAATGGGATGCTGGCCTTCATAGCGAGGGGGATAGAATATAAAAGCAGGGAGGTCTTGCTGCAACTGTACAGGGCACTGGTGAGGCCGCAGCTGGAGGCCTGTGTGCAGTTTTGGTCGCTGCACTTGCGCAAGGATATATTGCCCTTGGAGGGAGTGCAGAGGAGGTTCACTAGGCTGATACCGGAGTTGAGAGGGTTGGACTATGAAGAGAGACTAAATAGACTGGGTCTGTACTCGTTGGAGTTTAGAAGGATGAGAGGGGATCTTATAGAGACGTATAAGATAATGAAGGGGATGGATAGGGTAGAGGTAGAGAGATTCTTCCCGCTTAGAAAGGATAGCAGGACTAGAGGGCACAGCCTCAAGATAAGGCGGGGGGGTGCAGTTTAGATTGGAGTTGAGGAGAAACTTCTTCACTCAAAGGGTGGTGAATCTCTGGAATTCTCTGCCCGTTGAAGTGGTGGAGGCTACCTCGCTGAATATATTTAAGTCACGGGTAGATAGGTTTCTGATAGACAGGGGGAATTAAGGGGAGAGGGCGGGAATGTGGAACTGATCCACTTCAGATCAGCCATGATCTTATTGAATGGCGGGGCAGGCTCGAGGGGCTAGATGGCCGACTCCTGCTCCTATTTCTTATGTTCTTATGAGTGACGGGTGCCTTGAACGCGCTGCCAGAGGCGGTGCTGGAAGCGGGCACGCTGGCAACATTTAAGGCATATCTTGATAAGAGACATGAACGAGAGGCTAACAGAGGGATAGGATCCGCGTATCGGTTTAGTGGACCGAAGGGCCTGTTCTTTCACAGCGCAAGCCTGTGCTGCGTTGTTCTACGGTCTATTTAAGGCGGGGGGGGGGGGGAAGCTGGATAATAACAGGAGGGGGACAGGAATGGGCTGACACGTTGATGATATCGATTCGCGTCACGAGCAGGCTTCCGTTGACACCGCGACGAAGTGACTGTGAAAATCCCCTCGCGGCCGCGATCCCCGTTGGGGGTAACACGCTGAGGGGGAGCTTAGCGGCTCACCGGCACGTCTTTCGGGCTGTGGGAGGAAACAGGAGCGCTCGGGAGGAAACGGGGGGGGACACACGGGCTCCGCACAGAGGCCGGGAATCGAACCCGGGTCCCTTGGGCTGTGCGGGGGGGAGTAGCCAGGGGGGGTGGCGGCAGCGCTAACCCGCTGTGGACCAACAGGTTAAGTTATGACAAGAAACCAGCCCACGAGCCGACGATGATACAGGAAAAATTTTATTGCCAGTCAGCAATAGTGACATCCAGCACGAGAGAGAGAGAGAGAGACAGAGAGAGAGAGAGAAAAAGACGATAAATACCTCGCAAGTAAGCATCGACACATCTTTCGCCTGTTGGGCCGTCAAATCTGTCCTTCTCCACCCCCCACCCCCCCACCGGCAAAAAAAAATTTAAAACCTCACTCCAAACATATGTACAAGGAAAGAAAAAAAAATGAACGAACGCTTTAAAAATCATTCGGCAAGTAAAAATCACAGGCTGAAGACAGCGCAATGAGGCTGGGACTTAACAGGACTGGTACGTACGGTTAATTATCGAGTAGAACGGAATAGGGGAGGCTTCGGTGGCCCTCCCTGTGAAGAGAAAAACTCAACACACTAATTTCTTTCTCACAACAATGTTTACCAGGAGTAGGGGGGGGGGGGCAGGTTAAGGGGAATAAACACCCCGAGAGAGTGTATGTGTGTGTGTGTGTGAAAGCATTCACTGCTCCCTCGCAGGTTAAGGGAAATAAACACCCCGAGAGTGTGTATGTGTGTGTGTGTATGTGTGTGAAAGCATTCACTGCTCCCTCGCAGGTTAAGGGAAATAAACACCCCGAGAGAGTGTATGTGTGTGTGTGTGTGAAAGCATTCACTGCTCCCTCGCAGGTTAAGGGAAATAAACACCCCGAGAGTGTGTGTGTGTGTGTGTGTGTGTGTGTGTGTGAAAGCATTCACTGCTCCCTCGCAGGTTAAGGGAAATAAACACCCCGAGAGAGAGAGAGTGTGTGTGTGTGTGTGTGTGAAAGCATTCACTGCTCCCTCGCAGGTTAAGGGAAATAAACACCCCGAGAGAGTGTGTGTGTGTGTGTGTGTGTGTGTGTGTGTGAAAGCATTCACTGCTCCCTCGCAGGTCAAGGGAAATAAACACCCCGAGTGTGTGTGTGTGTGTGTGTGTGTGTGTGAAAGCATTCACTGCTCCCTCGCAGGTCAAGGGGAATAAACACCCCGAGAGAGAGGGAGAGAGTGTGTGTGTGTGTGTGTGAAAGCATTCACTGCTCCCTCGCAGGTCAAGGGGAATAAACACCCCGAGAGAGTGTGTGTGTGTGAAAGCATTCACTGCTCCCCCGCAGCCCACCACCCCCCCCCCGCCTCCCCAGCCCCCCCCCCCCACCCCACCCCCCACCTCCCCAGCCCCATGAAGGTAGGCACTTGAGATTCTCTTTTCTTTTCGCTTCTTCAGACAGGGCGAGTGCGTCGCTGGGTAGGCCACGCAGCGGGGTGTGGTTGGGGGGGGGATACTCGAAGGAGTTTGTATTTCGCCCCCCATCGAGCCCCCCCTGCGCCGACCGCCATCCCACCCAGGCCCTAATCCCCCCCCTATTTAGCCCACGAGTTCCCCCCCCAACAACCGCCGCCCAAAGTCAAAGGGACGATCGAGCGAGGCCCGATCCATCCAAACCCGCACATCTTTGGACCTCAGGTGGGATGGTGGTCAGTACAGTTTCGACGGGCCGAATGGCCTCCTTCTGCACCGCGGGGGGTTTCCAATGGCTCCTCCGTGAAATTCGGACGCAAATCATCATCATCATCATGGTCTCCCCGTGAAAACATCTCCACTGCTCCTGCCTGCAGAGTGGGGGGGGTGATCTCAAGGCGCTCCTAGCCCCCCAACACCCTGGGGGCGGACGTTTCCGCCTTAGGTGGGGCCTTCAATCCCTCGGGGGTCTTGGGGGGGCCTGAAGATTAACCTCTGGGACGACGGCCCCCATCTGGAGCAGCACTTCTGGAGAGACGTCAGGGCTCCTTTCAGAGGGAAAAAAAAAACCCATCAAGGGTCATCACTTATTGAGAATGCGCGGTCGGCCGAAAGGTGGGCCGAAAGGCCTCCTTCTGCACTGTTGAATTCTGCGAGATGCCGCGTACGAACCAGTTGAACTTAAGAGTCGGTGGCGGCGAGGTCACAAGGATGGACATCTCGGGTGGCGAGTTGGGGGAGGCTGGTAAGTCGCCCGTGATGAAACCTCCAGGGATACGGCCAACCGCTGTTGACAACCGGCCTACTCCAGTCAAGTCAAGGCAGGCGGCCATCTTGGTCTGTCAGGAGTCGTGCTGAGAAGGCACCGGACACGTCGCCTCTCCCACCGTGCGTCTCCCTCCCTCTCTCTCTCACTACAGATTCTCTCGCGCGATCGGTTGCCAGGTAAGCAATGGGGGTGGGGGGGGGGGAGAGCAGGTGAGGAAGGAAGAGGCTCGAAAAACTGACCGACTTTGCCTTCCCTCAACAGGAAGGCGTCACGAGTTGGCTCAAGCAGCGGAGTTAAATCGAAGCGTCAAATGCCACGGCGATGTGTGTTAAGCCGGCCAGGAGCCGGTCGCAAACACTGGGCCGTGGCAGTTCAGCGTTGGCGCGTCTGGATTCCCGCAACTTGCCACCCCGAAATTTCGGGCTCGGTGTTGGGGTGGGGGGAGGTGCGGTTCATTGTCCTAGTTTTACGTCCGGTTGGCGTGACCCTCGCCGTTTCCAAGATCGCCTACCGCGCCCCCCCCCCACCCCAAACCAAACCCAGCTCTCCTCCTCCTCATCTGAAGTCCCACCAGCTAATGGCGACGCCCTTGGGTGAAGGAACGTCCCGTGTGCAAATCGAACATCACGTCTTGGGTATGAAATCCTCCCCCCCCCACCCCACCCCACCCCCGGCACCCTCCCCGTCGCTGGCTTTCTGAGATGAGTTGGCCGCCCCGTGGAGTTGAGTTTCTCGGTTGCCAACGTTGAGGTTGGGTTGGAGGCCGAAGAGATGGCGGCTGGAGGGGGTGAGGGGATGGGGGGTGGGGGGGGGGGGGGGGTGCTGGCGGAGGGGGGGGTGCGGCCGGTGGTAGAAGGAGGCTCGAGTGGAGAGCGGACCGCTCAGCTGTAGGACAATCCATCCGTCCGTGCTTCAGGAAAACGAGGGGGTGCCTCCCCCATCAACAATCTGGAGGTGGGGGGGGTGGGGGGGGAGAGAAAGGAAAGGAGAATGAAGTTTAGACGGCGTTGTTAACAAGGGTGTCAACAAATTGTCCCTAAATTAGACCTCCCTTAATCTGGCACACATACAATTGTCTAAACTTGCACACCTTCACTGTGGAGTCCGAGAGGCGTAGACGGAAGTCATAGGCAGATGAAGGGTTGGAATGAGGCCCAGGCTTGTTGGGCCGAAGGGCCTGTTTCCTGTGCTGTGTTGTCCTTTGTTCTTTAACGGGCTCGCCAGTTACCATGGCGACCGCCCGAGGGTCTTTGATGTCAGTGACCGACTGACTAATCGATCCCTTTAAAGCCATTCCCACCCCCCCCCAATCTCACCCCCTCCCCATCTTGTCTCCACGGTAACACTATCAGAATGGCTGACTCCTCCCATCAGTGCTGGCCTAGGCCTCAGGCTCCTGCCCAGGGTTAACTCCGTACAGGATTCTAGATCGATCGCACGACTCAAGGGAAATCCATTTCAAAGCAAGCCAAAATTGAGGTGCGTCCCACTGCGAGCTTCCAAAAAGTCAGCTCCTGGAGTCAGGACCAAGTCCAAGTCAAGATAGAGTACAATCTAATCTCTGGGGTATGGCCAGTCCCTCAGAACTCAAACTTCACTAAGGCCACCATTTCTCTCAGTGATCTACCACAACGGGGATGAAGTAGAAATGGTCAAGAACTTGAAGTTTCTCGGCGTCTAGATCACCAACAACCTGTCCTGGTTCCCCCCATGCTGACATTATAGTTAAGAAAGCCCCACCAACATCTCTACTTTCTCAGAAGACTAAGGAAATTTGGCATGTCCGCTACAACTCTCACCAACTTTTACAGATGCACCATAGAAAGCATTCTTTCTGGTTGTATCACAACTTGGTCTGGGCTCCTGCTCTGCCCAAGACCGCAAGGAACTACAAAAGGGTTGTGAACGTAGCCTAATCCATCACACAAACCAGCCTCCCATCCATTGACTCTGTCTACACTTCCCGCTGCCTCGGGGAAAAGCAGCCAGCGTAACCAAGGACCCCACACACACCGGACATTCTCTCTTCCACCTTCTTCCATCAGGATAAAGATACAAAAGTCTGAGGTCACGTACCGACCGACTCAAGAACAGCTTCTTCCCTGCTGCTGTCAGACTTTTGAATGGACCTACCCCGCATTAAGTTGATCTTTCTCTACACCCTCGCTGTGACTGTAACACTACATTCTGCACTCTCTCCTTTCCTTCTCTATGAACAGTATACTTTGTCTGTATAGCGCATAAGAAACAATACTTTTCACTGTATCCCAATATATATGTGATAACAAATCAAATCCTTCCCCCATGTACTCTACGAATGGTATGCTTTGTCTGCATAGTGCGCAAGAAACAGTACTTTTCATTGCATCCCAATACATGTGACAATAATAAATCAAATCTTTCTCCTGTATGTACTCTATGAACAGTATGCTTTGTCTGTATAACGCGCAAGAAACAATACTTTTCACTGTATCCCAATACATGTGACAATAATAAATCAAATCCTTCTCCCCTATGTACTCTATGATTGGTATGCTTTGTCTGTATAGCGTGCAAGAAACAATACTTTTCACTGTATCCCAATACATGTGACAATAATAAATCAAATCCTTCTCCCCTATGTACTCTATGATTGGTATGCTTTGTATAGCGTGCAAGAAACAATACTTTTCACTGTATCCCAATACATGTGACAATAATAAATCAAATCAAATCCTTCTCCCCTATGTACTCTATGAACAGTATGCTTTGTCTGTATAGTGCGCAAGAAACAATACTTTTCACTGTATCCCAATACATGTGACAATAATAAATCAAATCAAAGAATTGTCCACTATGATAAGGTGACTGTGCTCACTTTACAAATGGGTATGGATTGGATGAGAAGTGAATGCAGGGGTGGGGTCACTGGGGTCAGACACCTCTGGAGGTGCAGTCAATGGGAGTTGGAACCCCCTGACCCAGCATCGTTTGCGACAGACCTGAGCAGCACGGTGGCACAGCGGGTTAGCACTGCGGCCTCACAGCGCCAGGGGCCTGGGCTCAATTCCCGGCTCTGGGTCACTGTCTGCGCGGAGTCTGCACATTCTCCCCGTGTCTGCGTGGGTTTCCTCTCACACTCCAAAGGCGTTAGGGGTTAGGCCGTGCTAAATTGACCCTTTAGTGCCAAGGGATTAGCAGGGTAAATAGGGAGGCGATGGCCAAGCGGTATTATTGCTAGACTATTAATCCAGAAACCCGGCTAATGTTCTGGGGGAACCAGGGTTCGAATCCCTGCCGTGGTAGATGGTGGAATTTGAATTCAATAAAAAAATACCTGGGATTAAGAATCTACTGATGACCCATTGTCGGAAAAACCCATCTGGTTCCCCTTTAGGGAAGGAAATCTGCCGTCCTTACCCCGGTCTGGCCTACATGCGACTCCAGAGCCACAGCCAATGGGGTTGACTCTCAACTGCCCCCCTGAACATGGGGACGGGCAATAAATGCTGGCCCACGAATGGATAGGAGGAACCACGTGGGCGAGTGGAATTGTTGTTGGTGATGGTGTGATGGGCTGGGTGGCCTCCTTCAGCACTGTGGGGATTCTATGAGAATCGGAGGAGCGCGGGGGTCTCAAGGGGAGGTTGAAGGAGGTTGCGGAGCTAGGGGAGTGGGGTTGGGGGGGGGGGGTGCGGTTGAAGGGAAAGGGTGAGGAGTTGTGGCATTTTCTTGCAGGAGGAGTGTAAACCGGGAAGAGCCAAATAGCCTCTGTCGTTGACTGCAATAAACTGGATTGGAAAAGTGTCCTTGTTGGATTGGTTTCAGACTGCAAGCTCCCAGGGCTCCCTCAGCCCTCAGTTCCCTGGCAAGGCGGAGGAGAATGGCCAGCTTTTCTTAATTACGATCTAGTACACTCTGTCCTTCCAGTTTCTCTGGCCAGTTGCTGACGGATTGACCCAATCTGCACCACTACAATTGACAAACACAACCACCAAAACCCCTATTCCCTACCCCCCGCCAACCCAAACACAAATCCCCACGGCACACAGCCACCCCCCCGCCCCCCACTGACAATCAGGGAAAAATACAATAGAGGAGGAAGAGTGGAATATTTTCGTTCTGCTGTCTTCCTGCAGCTGTGGTCAGGATGGCATTTTAAGAGAATGGAGCCAGTGTTTTATTCAGAGAGACTCACCATTCTCTCAGACACACACACACACTCTCTCTCAGACACACACACACACACACACACACACTCTCTCAGACACACACACACACACACACACACTCTCTCACACAGACACACACGCACACTCTCTCACAGACACGCACACACTCTCTCTCAGACACACACACACACACTCTCTCAGACACACACACACACACTCTCTCAGACAGGCACACACACACTCTCAGACACACACACACACACACACACACTCTCTCAGACACGCACACACACTCTCTCAGACACACACACATACTCTCTCACACAGACACACACGCACACTCTCTCACAGACACGCACACACTCTCTCACAGACACGCACACACTCTCTCACAGACACGCACACACTCTCTCACACAGACACGCACACACTCTCTCACAGACACGCACACACTCTCTCACAGACACGCACACACTCTCTCACAGACACGCACACACTCTCTCACACAGACACGCACACACACTCTCTCTCACAGACACACACACACTCTCTCACAGACACACACTCTCTCACAGACACACACTCTCTCACAGACACGCACACACTCTCTCACACAGACACACACACACACTCTCTCTCAAAGACACGCACACACTTTCTCACAGACACACACACACTCTCTCTCAAAGACACGCACATACTTTCTCTCAGACACACACACACACACTCTCTCAGACACGCACACACACACTCTCAGACACACACACACACTCTCTCTCAGACACACACACACACTCTCAGATACACACACACACACACTCTCACACAGACACACACACACTCTCTCACAGACACGCACACACTCTCTCACAGACACGCACACACTCTCTCACACAGACACGCACACACTCTCTCACAGACACGCACACACTCTCTCACACAGACACGCACACACACTCTCTCTCACAGACACACACACTCTCTCACAGACACACACTCTCTCACAGACACGCACACACTCTCTCACACAGACACACACACACTCTCTCTCAAAGACACGCACACACTTTCTCACAGACACACACACACTCTCTCTCAAAGACACGCACACACTTTCTCTCAGACACACACACACTCTCTCACAGACACACACACTCTCTCACAGACACGCACACACTTTCTCACAGACACACACACACTCTCTCTCAAAGACACGCACACACACTCTCTCAGACACGCAAACACTCTCTCACAGACACACACACTCTCTCACAGACACACACACTCTCTCACAGACACGCACACACTCTCTCAGACACGCAAACACTCTCTCACAGACACACACACTCTCTCACAGACACACACACTCTCTCACAGACACGCACACACTCTCTCAGACACGCAAACACTCTCTCACAGACACACACACTCTCTCACAGACACGCACACTCTCTCACAGACACACACACACTCTCTCACAGACACGCAAACACTCTCTCACAGACACACACACTCTCTCACAGACACGCAAACACTCTCTCACAGACACACACACTCTCTCACAGACACACACACTCTCTCACAGACACGCACACACTCTCTCAGACACGCAAACACTCTCTCACAGACACACACACTCTCACAGACACACACACTCTCTCACAGACACGCACACACTCTCTCAGACACGCAAACACTCTCTCACAGACACACACACTCTCTCACAGACACGCACACTCTCTCACAGACACACACACACTCTCTCACAGACACGCACACACACTCTCTCACAGACACACACGCAGACTCTCTCACAGACACACAAGCACTCTCATACTCTCACAGTCTCACTCTCTGTCACACTCACACACACACTCTCTTACAGACACACAAGCACTCTCTCACAGATACAAGCACTCTCACAGACACACACACTCACAAACACATGTACGCCATAAAAACAGGCCATTTGGCCCATCAGCTCCATGTTGGTGTTACTATTCACCTCGACCACTTCCTATGGGACCAAGTCCCACATTCTCCCCCACTCCCCCGTGGGAGCGAGTCCCACATTCTCCCCACTCCCTGTGGGAGTGAGTCCCACATTCTCCCCACTCCCTCCGTGGGAGCGAGTCCCACATTCTCCCCCACTCCCTCCGTGGGAGCGAGTCCCACATTCTCCCCCACTCCCCCCATGGCAGCGAGTCCCACATTCTCCCCCACTCCCCCGTGGGAGCGAGTCCCACGTTCTCCCCACTCCCCGTGGGAGTGAGTCCCACATTCTCCCCCACTCCCCGTGGGAGCGAGTCCCACATTCTCCCCCACTCCCCTGTGGGAGCGAGTCCCACATTCTCCCCACTCCCCGTGGGAGTGAGTCCCACATTCTCCCCACTCCCCATGGGAGCAAGTCCCACATTCTCCCCCACTCCCCGTGGGAGTGAGTCCCACATTCTCCCCTATGCCCTGGGTAAAAACCTGGAATCCCCATTGGGAGTTTTTTTAGTGATTATCTGAATAGTGCTGGGCCTGAGTTCTGGTCTCCCATCCCACACAAAGCCTACCAAAACACGTTGTTGTTGTGAAGTCCTCGATTCTCTGTGATCTGGAGGTCTCCTGTTGGAACAGGAATGAGCTGCTGACATTCTCACCCATGCGGGTGTTCTGCTAAGCTCTGGACTAATCAGATTTACATCGCACCTTATACGCTCTCTGAATGTCCCAAAGTGCTTTACCGCCAAGTGAGAGCTTTCTTCATTACCAAGTTTGCAACGCAGCGTGAGACAGCACCCCTTTGGCGCACAGCAAGATCCCACCAACCACCGGACACAGGGAGGCGCGGCGGCACAGCGGTTACCACTGACTGCCTCACTCACAGCGCCAGGAACCTGCGTTCAGCTCCCATCCCAGCTTGGGTCACTGTCACAGAATCCCTACAGTACGGAAGGGGGCCATTTGGCCCATCGGGTTAGCACCGACCACAAACCCATCCAGGACCTGTCCCCGTAACCCGACACATTTGCCCTGCTAATCTCTCTAAACTTAACAACCTGGGACCCAAAGGGGCAATTTAGCATGGCCAATCCCCCTAACCTACACATCTTTGGACACTAAGGGGCAATTTAGCATGGCCAATCCCCCTAACCTACACATCTTTGGACACTAAGGGGCAATTTAGCACGGCCAATCCACCTAACCTGCACATCTTTGGACACTAAGGGGCAATTTAGCATGGCCAATCCACCTAACCTGCACATCTTTGGACACTAAGGGGCAATTTAGCATGGCCAATGCACTCTAACCAGCATGTCTTTTGGACTGTGGGAGGAATCTGGAGCACCCAGGGGAAACTCACACAGACACGAGGGGAAATGTGCAGACTCCACACACAATGCCCCAAGGCAGGGAATGGAAACCAGATCGCTGGCACTGAGAGGCAGCAGTGCTAACCACTGTATTACTATGCCACGTGTCTGTGCAGAGTCTGCATGTTCTCCCCATGTCTGCATGGGTTTCCTCCAGGTGCTCCGGTTTCCTCCCACAGCCCGAAAGACGTGCTGGTTAGGGGCACTGGCCGTGCTAAACGCTCCTCAGTGTTACCCGAACAGGCGCAGAGTGTGGCAACCAGGGAAATTTCACAGTAACTTCATTGCAGTGTTAATATAAGCCATCTCGTGACACGAACAAATAAACTTAAACTTAATATTCAATTTTCAAGCAATTTGGGAGGAAACTGGAGCACTCGGAGGAAACCCATGCAGACACGGGGAGAACATGCAGATTCCACACAGATAGTGACTCAAGCCAGGATTCCAACAGATGTCCCTGGTGCTGTGAGGCGGCAGCGCTAAATACTGTTTATCCAACTTCCTCCTTATATGTCTGTGTAGTGGGGAATATGTGGGACTCTCTCCCACGGGGAGTGGGGAGAATGTGGGACTCACTCCCACGGGGGAGTGGGGGAGAATGTGGGACTCACTCCCACGGGGGAGTGGGGGAGAATGTGGGACTCGCTCCCACGGGGAGTGGGGAGAATGTGGGACTCATTCCCATGGGGAGTGGGGGAGAATGTGGGACTCGCTCCCACGGGGAGTGGGGGAGAATGTGGGACTCGCTCCCACGGGGAGTGGGGAGAATGTGGGACTCGCTCCCATGGGGAGTGGGGGAGAATGTGGGACTCACTCCCACGGGGGGAGTCGGGGAGAATGTGGGACTCACTCCCACAGGGGGAGTGGGGGGAGAATGTGGGACTCGCTCCCACGGGGAGAGGGGGAGAATGTGGGACTCGCTCCCACGGGGAGTGGGGAGAATGTGGGACTCATTCCCATGGGGAGTGGGGGAGAATGTGGGACTCGCTCCCACGGGGAGTGGGGGAGAATGTGGGACTCGCTCCCACGGGGAGTGGGGAGAATGTGGGACTCGCTCCCATGGGGAGTGGGGGAGAATGTGGGACTCACTCCCACGGGGGGAGTCGGGGAGAATGTGGGACTCACTCCCACAGGGGGAGTGGGGGGAGAATGTGGGACTCGCTCCCACGGGGAGAGGGGGAGAATGTGGGACTCGCTCCCACGGGGAGTGGGGGAGAATGTGGGACTCACTCCCACGGGGGGAGTGGGGGAGAATGTGGGACTCGCTCCCACGGGGAGAGGGGGAGAATGTGGGACTCGCTCCCACGGGGAGTGGGGGAGAATGTGGGACTCACTCCCACGGGGGGAGAGGGGGAGAATGTGGGACTCGCTCCCACGGGGGGAGTGGGGGAGAATGTGGGACTCGCTCCCACGGGGGAGTGGGGGAGAATGTGGGACTCACTCCCACGGGGGGAGTGGGGGAGAATGTGGGACTCGCTCCCACGGGGGAGTGGGGGAGAATGTGGGACTCGCTTCCACGGGAGAGTGGGGGAAGAATGTGGGACTCACTCCCATGGGGAGTGGGGGAGAATGTGGGACTCGCTCCCATGGGGAGTGGGGGAGAATGTGGGACTCGCTCCCACGGGGGGAGTGGGGGAGAATGTGGGACTCGCTCCCACGGGGGGAGTGGGGGAGAATGTGGGACTCACTCCCATGGGGGGAGTGGGGGAGAATGTGGGACTCGCTCCCACGGGGGGAGTGGGGGAGAATGTGGGACTCGCTCCCACGGGGGGAGTGGGGGAGAATGTGGGACTCGCTCCCACGGGGGGAGTGGGGGAGAATGTGGGACTCGCTCCCACGGGGGGAGTGGGGGAGAATGTGGGACTTGCTCCCACGGGGGGAGTGGGGGAGAATGTGGGACTCCCTCCCATGGGGAGTGGGGGAGAATGTGGGACTCACTCCCACGGGGGGAGTGGGGGAGAATGTGGGACTCCCTCCCATGGGGAGTGGGGGAGAATGTGGGACTCACTCCCACGGGGGGAGTGGGGGAGAATGCGGGACTCGCTCCCACGGGGAGTGCAGAGAAGTCCTCTCCCCCATGGGAGAGGACTTTCTCCCACTGGGAGTGGGTGGGAATGAAGAACTTGCTTCCGGGGGATCGCTCTGGACCCGGGGAACAACGGGAGAACGTCCTAGCCCTACTCTGAGTAGCATCGGTGGTGCTTTGGATCTGAGAGTGGAAGGGGCCTGGGTCTAACCTGCAGTGTGATAAGGTGGGTGCTCGGACAGTGCGGTGAGGAACATACTGGCATTGGGAGCACGGGCCGAGATTTTGATCTTAAGTTTTCAGTGAAGGTTTGGAATTTTCTAACCCACAAGGAACTGACTGAACGTTAAAAATAGATTCTACGCTGCACGAGATATAGATTTATATATAAAACCGTCAAGTGTGGCGCTGGGCTAAATGTGTCTGAGATTCATGGGAGGAGTTGAGGGGGGGGGGGGGGGGCGAGGTGGCTTGCAATTAAAAGTGCGGCTCTGCACATGACTGTAACGCCATCCAACGCGGGGCCATGAATTATAAGATGTCTGGAACATGAGTCATAATTTCTGCTTTGAGTTAACGTTCATACTTGGGATTCTTCTGCGGGCCTCTGCACACACAAGCCGGGCCCACTGAAGGCTTTGCCCACCTGCGCCCCTTTCAACTGCCCGATCGTACGGCCCACACCCTGAGACGTGGGGTTTGTGCATCCGGGGGGGGGGGGGGAGTGGCCAACGCTCCAGGAATCGTCGAGGGCTAAAGATTAATCACAGCGAGAAACGAGAGAGAGAGAGAAAGTCGGGAGATAGAGCCGAGCAGACGGAAGGACAAAAGGCGGCTATGTCTTTCCTCCCCCCACCCCGCACCCCCCCCCCCCCACCCCACCCCCCCTACAAACCGACTCTTCTCTCCGCCGTTTCCCCCAACCACAGAATTGGCCGTCCAGACCCTCCTCAGAGCACCCCTCCACACCCTCCCCACCTCCCCGAGATCTCGGTCACCGTGCCAAGTGTCGCCGTCTCTGTCTCACGGTCAATTCTGGTTTGGTTAACAGAGAGCTTTACGGCGCACAAGGAGGCCATTCAGCCCATCCACTCCACGCTGGTGCTCCTCCTTCCACGCCTGCGTCCTCCCGCCCCTTCTCCGTCTCACCCTATCATTCTATTCCTTTCCCCCTTATGTGTTCATTAAGATTTCCCCTCTTAAATGTCTCAATACTATTCACCTAGACCACTCCCCGTGGGAGCGAGTCCCACGTTCTCCTCCACTCCCCCCGTGGGAGCGAGTCCCACATTCTCCCCCACTCCTCCCGTGGGAGCGAGTCCCACATTCTCCCCCACTCCCCCCGTGGGAGCGAGTCCCACATTCTCCCCCACTCCCCGTGGGAGCGAGTCCCACATTCTCCCCCACTCCCCCCGTGGGAGCGAGTCCCACATTCTCCCCCACTCCCCGTGGGAGCGAGTCCCACATTCTCCCCCACTCCTCCCGTGGGAGCGAGTCCCACATTCTCCCCCACTCCCCGTGGGAGCAAGTCCCACATTCTCCCCACCCCCCATATATATAAGGTGAAAGTTGGATCAACAGTGGTTTGCCCTGCTGCCTCACAGCGCCAGGGACCCGGGTTCAATTCTGGGTGACCGTATGAAGTTTGCACGTTCTCTCCTTGCCTGTGTGGGTTTGCTCCGGGTGCCCCAGCTTCCTCCCCCAGTCTAAAAAAGGTTGGGTGGATTGTAAATTCCAGATGACCCCTTAGCGTCCAAAGATGTGCAGTGGTGGCACAGTGGGTTAGCATTGCTGCCTCACGGCGCTAGGGACCCCGGTTCGATTCCCGGCTTGGATCACTGTCTGCGCAGAGTCTCCCCGTGTCTGCCTGGGTTTCCTCCAGGTGCTCTGGATACCACCCCCCACACTCTGAAAGACGTGCTGGTTAAGGCACATTGGCCCCGTGCTAAATTCCCCCTCTAAGTGTTACCCCAACAGTGTGTGGCGACGAGGAAAATTCAACAGCAGCTTCATTGCAAGGTTAATGCAAGCCAACTTGTGACAACAATATATAAACTTGTCAACTAACTCCTGGCGAAGGTATGTGCTCTGGTCAAGGGAGCGACTGTGCGGTGTTGGCGAGAGAGAGCCGCTCCGTCAGACAAACAGGGCGAAGTTCAAACAAGGACAAAGCAAGGAGAGAGACGATAGAGTTAAGAGAGAGTGCGGGGCTGCTAAACAGGCACAGCAAGGGATTTCGATGGTGAAAGGGTGAGACTGTTTGCGAACGCTCGCAGACATTCCTGCTGGAACATTTAACGGGGCGAAACTGGCTTTCCAGTCTGTGTCCTCACCACCCTGGCCTGGGCCCCCTCTCATTTCACATTCTGAGAATTACAGAGCAGCCGACCCACAGCAGTTACTTTTCTTCTCTCCCTTCAGCTCAAGTGTTTTTCAAACCGCAAAATAAAAACCGGGGCGGCCGGTGATGTGGACAGAACGTGGGGCGTAGAGGGAGGCTGGTGGGTGCAGAGAAATTGCCCAAGTAATGTGGTGAGTGGCTCTCCGATCAACCGCAACCCATCCAGTCCAAATATGTGCGGGTTAGGTGGATTGGCCATGCTAAATTGTCCCTTAATATGCAAAGATGCGCAGGTTAAATGAATTGGCCATGCTAAGTTGTCCCTTAGTGTCCAAAGATATGCAGGTTAGGTGGATTGGCCGTGCTAAATTGCCCCTTAGTGTCCAAAGATGTGCAGGTTAGGTGGATTGGCCATGCTAAATTGCCCCTTAGTGTCCAAAGATATGCAGGTTAGGTGGATTGGCCATGCTAAATTGCCCCTTAGTGTCCAAAGATGTGCAGGTTAGGTGGATTGGCCATGCTAAATTGCCCCTTAGTGTCCAAAGATGTGCAGGTTAGGTGGATTGGCCATGCTAAGTTGCCCCTTAGTGTCCAAAGATATGCAGGTTAGGTGGATTGGCTATGCTAAGTTGCCCCTTAGTGTCCAAAGATGTGCAGGTTAGGTGGATTGGCCATGCTAAATTGCCCCTTAGTGTCCAAAGATGTGCAGGTTAGGTGGATTGGCCATGCTAAGTTGCCCCTTAGTGTCCAAAGATGTGCAGGTTAGGTGGATTGGCCATGCTAAATTGCCCCTTAGTGTCCAAAGATGTGCAGGTTAGGTGGATTGGCCATGCTAAATTGCCCCTTAGTGTCCCAAAGATGTACAGGTTAGGTGGATTGGCTATGCTAAATTGCCCCTTAGTGTCCAAAGATGTGCAGGTTAGGTGGATTGGCTATGCTAAATTGCCCTTAGGGTCCAAAGATGTGTAGGTTAGGTGGATTGGCCATGCTAAATTGTCCCTTAGTGTCCAAAGATGCATAGATTAGGTGGATCGGCCATGCTAAATTGTCCCTTAGTGTCCAAAGATGTGTAGGTTAGGTGGATTGGCCATGCTAAATTGTCCCTTAGCATCCAAAGATGTGCAGGTTAGGTGGATTGGCCAGGCTAAATTGTCCCGTAGCATCCAAAGATGTACAGGTTAGGTGGATTGGCCATGCTAAATTGTCCCTTAGCATCCAAAGATGTGCAGGTTAGGTGGATTGGCCATGCTAAATTGCCCTTAGGTCAAAGATGTGTGAGTTAGGTGGATTGGCCATGGTAAACTCTCCTTCAGTGTTACCTGAACAGATGCTGGAGTGTGGCGACGGGGGGTTTTCACTTCACTGCAGTGTTAATGCAAGCCTACTTGTGACACTAATGAATAAATTTTGAACTTTAGTTCTGGTCACCCTATTATAAAGAACAAATCAAAGAACAAAATATATTATATTTTATATTATAGAAAGGATATTATTAAACTAGAAAGAGTGTAGAGAAGATTTACCATGGCGCTACTGGGACTTGATGGATTGAGTTATCAGGAGAGGCTGGATAGACTGGGATTTTTTTCTCTGGAGCGTAGGAGGCTGAGGGGTGATCTTATAGAGGTCTATAAAATAATGAGGGGCACAGATCAGCTAGATAGTCAACATCTTTTCCCAAAGGTAGGGGAGTCTAAAACTAGAGGGCAGAGGTTAAAGATGAGAGGGGAGAAATACAAAAGGGTCCAGAGGGGCAATTTTTTCACACAGAGGGTGGTGAGAGTCTAGAACAAGCTGCCAGAGGCAGTAGTAGAGGCGGGTACAATTTTGTCTTTTAAAAGGCATTTACACAGTTACATGGGTAAGATGGGTATAGAGGGATATGGGCCAAACGCGGGAAATTGGGACTAAAAACTGGGCGGCAGGGACAAGTTGGGCCGAAGGGCCTGTTTCCATGCTGTAAACCCTCAATGAATGTTTGTAGAGGCTCCTAACTGTCTACCCAAGCCTCAGGTCACCTGCCCAGATATTACACAATGTAGCCCAGTGTCAAAATCCAACGGAGGTGTTGAGACGGGCTCAGGGTGGGGGCGGGGGGGGGGTTTAAAAGCAGGGGTGATCCAAGTGAAAATCATCCCAGTTTCTTACGGGATGATGGCTACAAATATCGGAACGTGCCAGATGTTGGATGGACTCTGTTGGCCAAGGGGAAGCAAGGCCCCCTCAAGTTGCACTGTCCGGTTAAGGTCCGTGCCCTCTCAATAGGATAGAGGAGAGAGAGCGGGGGTTCGTGCCAGGCGGGAGCAAAAATGGTGAAGAATATTTTAAGTTTATTCATTAGTGTCACAAGTCAGGCTTACACAAACACTGCAATGAAGTTACTGTGAAAATCCCCCAGTTGCCATACTCCGGCGCCTGTTCAGGTACACGGGGGCAATTTAACATGGCCAATTCACCTAACCTACACATCTTTGGACACTAAGGGGCAATTTAACATGGCCAATTCACCTAACCTACACATCTTTGGACACTAAGGGGCAATTTAGCATGGCCAATCCACCTAACCTACACATCTTTGGACACTAAGGGGCAAGTTAGCATGGCCAATCCAGCTAACCCACACATCTGTGGGCACTAAGGGACAATTTAGCATGGCCAATCCACCTAACCTACACATCTTTGGACACTAAGGGGCAATTTAGCATGGCCAATCCACCTAACCTACACATCTTTGGACACTAAGGGGCAAGTTAGCATAGAACATAGAACATTACAGCGCAGAACAGGCCCTTCGGCCCACGATGTTGCGCCGACCAGTTACAAAACAATGACCCACTAACCTAAACCAATGCCTTCTCATCCATAAACCTATCCACGGATCTCTTAAACGCCCCCAAACTTGGCGCATTTACAACTGCAGCAGACAGGGCATTCCAATCCCTCACCACCCTCTGGGTAAAGAACCTACCCCTGACATCTGTCCTATAACTACCACCCCTTAATTTAAAGCCATGCCCCCTCGTGCTAGATTTCTCCATCAGAGGAAAAAGGCTATTACTATCCACCCTATCTAAACCTCTAATCATCTTATATGTTTCAATAAGATCCCCTCTTAGCCGCCTTCTTTCCAGCAAAAACAACCCCAAATCCCTCAGCCTCTCCTCATAGGACCTCCCCTCCATACCAGGCAACATCCTGGTAAACCTCCTCTGCGCCCTCTCCAAAGCCTCCACATCCTTCCTGTAATGTGGGGACCAGAACTGCACACAGTACTCCAAGTGCAGCCGCACCAGAGTTGTGTACAGTTGCAACATGACGCTGCGACTCCTAAATTCAATCCCCCTACCAATAAACGCCAAGACACCGTATGCCTTCTTAACAACCTTATCTACTTGACTCCCAACTTTCAGGGATGGCCAATCCAGCTAACCCACACATCTTGGGACACTAAGGGGCAATTTAGCATGGCCAATGCAGCTAACCCACACATCTGTGGGCACTAAGGGACAATTTAGCATGGCCAATCCACCTAACCTGCACATCTTAGGACACTAAGGGACAATTTAGCGTGGCCAATCCACCTAACCTGCATATCTTTGGACACTAACGGACAATTTAGCGCGGCCAATCCACATAACCTGCACATCTTTGGACACTAAGAGACAATTTAGCATGGTCAATCCACCTAACCTGCACATCAGGTACACTGAGGGAGAATTTAGCAAAGCCAATGCACTTAATGTGGAGGCTTTGGAGAGGGTGCAGAGGAGGTTTACCAGGATGTTGCCTGGTATGGAGGGGAGGTCCTATGAGGAGAGACTGAGGGATTTGGGGTTGTTTTCGCTGGAAAGAAGGCGGCTCAGAGGGGATCTTATTGAAACATATAAGATGATTAGAGGTTTAGATAGGGTGGACAGTGATAGCCTTTTTCCTCGGATGGAGAAAGCTAGCACGAGGGGGCATGGCTTTAAATTAAGGGGGGGTAGTTATAGGACGGATGTCAGGGGTAGGTTCTTTACCCAGAGGGTGGTGAGGGATTGGAATGCCCTGCCTGCTGAGGTTGTAAATGCGCCTAGTTTGGGGGCGTTTAAGAGATCCGTGGATAGGTTTATGGACGAAAAGGGATTGGTTTAGATTAGTGGGTCATTGTTTTTTAACTGGTCGGCGCAACATTGTGGGCCGAAGGGCCTGTTCTGCGCTGTAATGTTCTATGTTCTATGTTCTATTAACCAGCACACTGATGTACAAGCAAATTTTTTGTCACACAGGGTGATGGGTGTCCGGAACTCGTTGCCGGGGAGCTAGTGGAAACAGATACGATCGTGACTTTTGAGGGGACGTCCGGACAAATACACGAACAGGATGGGAATGGAGGGATACGGTCCCCGGCGGAGTTTTAGCTCAGCTGGGGCAGCTTGGTCAGTGCCGCCTCGGAGAGCCGAAGGGTCTGTTCCTGCGCTGTCATTTCCCTTGCCTTTCGGACTGCGGTTGGAAACCGGAGCACCCGGAGGAGACCCACGGAGACGCGGGGAGAATGCGCAGACTCCGCACAGGCGGTGACCCGAGCCGGGAATCGAACCCGGGTCCCTGGCGCTGTGAGGCGGCTGTGCTAACCCGCTGTGCCACCGTGAAGCCCACGGAAGATGGTGGTTGGGGGGGAGGGGGGGGGCGTGGGGTGTTGGGTAATTTCTGCTTAACGATGACATCAGCTTGTCTGACAGACGGACTCTCTCCCTCCGGCAGCTGAGGGGTGGTCAAGTAGGCAAAGCCCTCGTGCTTCAATACAAATGTTGACGCTATATCAAGTCCCCTCTCGTAAGGGCCTTATTTAAAGTTCGAGACTTTAAATAGTTGGGACCATTTTGCAATGAGGCGCGTACACTGGGCCAGTCTGCTTGCCAGAGATACTTCAGCCATACTCAAAGCAATAGGAGACCCAGCTCCTGTGGCCGTCCACGCTGATAGGAATGACAGCTGTTAATGTGCGACTTGGCTACAAGCCCACAGCTGCTGGGGTCTCATTCCACACCAACCCCAGGCCACAACAGGGCTTTCAACTAATACCTTCAGCACTGTTCGTCAGCATCTCAACAGCGTCCACTGATCCCCCATCAAACACTCCCAGGACAGGTACAGCACGGGGTTAGATACAGAGTAAAGCTCCCTCTACACTGTCCCCCATCAAACACTCCCAGGACAGGTACAACATGGGGTTAGATAAAGAGTAAAGCTCCTCCACACTGTCCCCCCATCAACACTACTCCCCAGGACAGGTACAGCACGGGGTTAGATACAGAGTAAAGCTCCCTCTACACTGTCCCCCCCATCAAACACTCCCAGGACAGGTACAGCACGGGGTTAGATACAGAGTAAAGCTCCCCATCAAACACTCCAGGACAGGCACAGCACGGGTTAGATACAGAGTAAAGCTCCCCTCTACACTGTCCCCCCATCAAACGCTCCCAGGACAGGTACAGCACGGGGTTAGATACGGAGTAAAGCTCCCTCTACACTGTCCCCCATCAAACACTCCCAGGACAGGTACAGCACAGGGTTAGATACAGAGTAAAGCTCCCTCTACACTGTCCCCATCAAACACTCCCAGGACAGATGCAGCACGGGGTTAGATACAGAGTAAAGCACCCTCTACACTGTCCCCCCCATCAAACACTCCCAGGACAGGTACAGCACGGGTTAGATACAGAGTAAAGCTCCCTCTACACTGTCCCCATCAAACACTCCCAGGACAGGTACAGCACGGGGTTAGATACAGAGTAAAGCTCCCTCTACACTGTCCCCCCATCAAACACTCCCAGAACAGGTACAGCACCGGTTAGATACAGAGTAAAGCTCCCTCTACACTGTCCTCCCATCAAACGCTCCCAGGACAGGTACAGCACGGGGTTAGATACAGAGTAAAGCTCCCTCTACACTGTCCCCTCCATCAAACATTCGCAGGACAGATACAGCATGGGGTTAGATCGGAGTAAAGCTCCCTCTACACTGTCCCCCATCAAACACTCCCAGCGACAGGTACAGCACGGGGTTAGATACGGAGTAAAGCTCCCTCTACACTGTCCCCATCAAACACTCCCAGGACAGGTACAGCACCGGGTTAGATACAGAGTAAAGCTCCCTCTACACTGTCCCCCCATCAAACGCTCCCAGGACAGGTACAGCACGGGGTTAGATACGGAGTAAAGCTCCCTCTACACTGTCCCCCCCATCAAACACTCCCAACTCCCGAGACAGGTACAGCACGGGGTTAGATACAGAGTAAAGCTCCCTCTACACTGTCCCCCCCCATCAAACACTCCCAGGACAGGTACAGCACGGGGTTAGATACAGAGTAAAGCTCCCTCTACACTGTCCCCCATCAAACACTCCCAGGACAGGTACAGCACGGGGTTAGATACAGAGTAAAGCTCCCTCTACACTGTCCCCCATCAAACACTCCCAGGACAGGTACAACATGGGGTTAGATACAGAGTAAAGCTCCCTCTACACTGTCCCCCCATCAAACACCCCAGGGCAGATACAGCACGGGGTTAGATACAGAGTAAAGCTCCCTCTACACTGTCCCCGCATCAAACACTCCCAGGACAGGTACAGCATGGGGTGCGATTCAGTAACTGATGTTCGAGGACACCCGGGTCTCGCTGAGTATCCACCTCTCTCAACTTGCACCCATTGAAATAATAATCTATCTTCCTATTATTGCTACCAAAGTGGATAACCTCATATTTATCCATATTATACTGGCCATTCATAAGCTTACACATTCAGCCTAATTAAATCACGCTGAAGCATCTCTGCATCCCCCTCACAGCTCACTCTCCCAACCAACTTTGTATCTTCTGCAAATGTGGTGATAATACATTCAGTTCCCTCTTCCAAATCATTAAGATACAATGCGAACAGTTGGGGTCCCAGCACAGATCCCTGCGGAACCCCACTCGTCACTGCCCGGCCATTGGAAAAATACCCATTTATGCCAACTCTTTGCTTCCTATCTGCTAACCAGCTTTCTATACATCTCAAGACACTACCCGCAAACATTGAATCATAGAATCCCTACAGTGGGAGTGAATGGGAAGGGGTTTGGTTCCATTGGGATTGTATACAGTGGGAGTGAATGGGAAAGGGTTTGGGTCCATTGGGATTGTGTACAATGGGAGTGAATGGGAAGGGGTTTGGTCCATTGGGATTGTGTACAGTGGGAGTGAATGGGAAGGGGTTTGGGTCCATTGGGATTGTGTACGGTGGGAGTGAACGGGAAAGGGTTTGGGTCCATTGGGATTGTGTACAATGGGAGTGAATGGGAAGGGGTTTGGGTCCATTGGGATTGTGTACAATGGGAGTGAATGGGAAGGGGTTTGGGTCCATTGGGATTGTGTACAGTGGGAGTGAATGGGAAGGGGTTTGGGTCCATTGGGATTGTGTACGGTGGGAGTGAACGGGAAGGGGTTTGGGTCCATTGGGATTGTGTACAATGGGAGTGAATGGGAAGGGGTTTGGTTCTATTGGGATTGTGTGCAGTGGGAGTGAATGGGAAGGGGTTTGGTTCCATTGGGATTGTGTGCAGTGGGAGTGAACAGGAAGGGGTTTGGGTCCATTGGGATTGTGTACAGTGGGAGTGAATGGGAAGGGGTTTGGTTCCATTGGGATTGTGTACAGTGGGGGTGAATGGGAAGGGGTTTGGATCCATTGGCATTGTGTACAATGGGAGTGAATGGGAAGGGGTTTGGGTCCATTGGGATTGTGTGCAGTGGGAGTGAACAGGAAGGGGTTTGGGTCCATTGGGATTGTGTACAGTGGGAGTGAATGGGAAGGGGTTTGGTTCCATTGGGATTGTGTGCAGTGGGGGTGAACGGGAAGGGGTTTGGATCCATTGGGATTGTGTACAGTGGGAGTGAATGGGAAGGGGTTTAATCCCTTGATTCAAGAGTCATGAACACTTGCTATTAAACCACAGCTGACGCGTTGCAGCAAGAAGCTCTCGAACCTCTGCCTGCCATAAATAACATATCCTGGATGAAAGCTCAATGCGATGATTTAGTGTCGCATAAAAAGGACAATTTCCCTACTGCAGCTTCTGCAAAATACAACAGCAAATACCCCAAATTGATGATCCCCACATCCAGTTGAAACTGAAGGAGTTTCTTTATTGGAAAAAAATGGCGACTGAGGTGGGTCATGATGGAAACAGTGAATGGGGAATGTGGACATTGGTTCCACAGTGACACAGAAACATAAATCAGTGCAGCGTTAATGAGAAGTGAGTTATGTGCTCCGGTAAAGAGGGACCTGATTGTCCTCGTTCATTGAAAACTAGTATGCAGCTCGAGCAGATAATAAAGAAAGCCTATGGAATGTTGACATTGATAGCTAAAGAAACAGAATATAAAGGGAAGGAAGTATTATTGCAACTGTACAAGGCATTGGTGAGGCTGCACTGGGAGTATTGTGCACAGTTTTGGTCCCCTTATTTGAGAGGAGATGCAGTGGCCTTGGAGGCAGTTCAGAGGAGGTTCACTAGATCGATTCCAGAGATGAGGGGGTTGGTCGTGTGAAGAGAGATTGAACAGTTTGGGCCTACGCTCTCTGGAATGTAGAAGAATGAGGGGAGATCAAATTGAGGTTTACAAGATGATAAAAGGTCTGGATAAAGTGGATGTGGAGCGGATGCTTCCTCTGGTGGGACATTCTAGGATGAGAGAGGTCATAGTCTTAGGATAAGGGTAGCAAATTTAAAACAGGGTTGGGGAGAAAGGGCTTCTCCCAAAGGGTTGTGAATCTGTGAAATTCACTCCCCCCAAAGTGCAGTTGGTGCTGGGACAGTGAGTACGTTTGAGGAGGGAGTGAGACAGATTTTTAATGGGTTGGAGGGTGATGGGGAGAAGGCAGGAAAATGGGGATGAGGGACATATCAGCCATGGCTGAATGGACTCGATGGGCAGAATGGCCTAATTCTGCTCCTATATCTTATGAACTTACGAGGACAAGTGGTGGCCTTGTGGTGTTGTCGCTGGACGATTAGTCCAGAAACTCAGCTCATGTCCTGGGAGACCCGGGTTCGAATCCCGCCACGGCAGGCGGTGAAATCTGATTTCAGTAAAAGATATCTGGAATTAAGAATCCACTGAGGACTCATTGTCAATTGTCGGAAAACCCATCTGGTTCACTAATGTTCCTTCAGGGAAGGAAATCTGCCGTCCTTGCCCCGGTCTGGCCTACATGTGACTCCAGGTCCACAGCAATGTGGTTGACTCTCAACTGCCCTCTGGCAAATGTGGTTGGGCAGTGAATGCTGGCCCCCGAATTAATAAAAAAAAACTTACGTGGACGGGAACACTGTGCCCCAGGCAAGATCTTCCACACACTGTGCAACAGTGGTTGAGTTGAGTTTTTTTTCTGTACTGTCTAATGTACTATTCACCCAAGTAATTCAGGGAAGAGTCCTCACGGGCACAGAATATCGATTGAAATTTGCATTCTAATTTAGTTCACCTTGGAAACAGACTGATCCAATGTGTGGTGACCTCAGGTAACCAGCCCGCTCCCCACTGTTATCCCTAACTTGTCCGGCAATGAACACTCAGCAAACTGGCGGCGACTTGTTTGCAATCTCTCCTTCATGCTGGCAGCTTACAGGTGGAGTTGGACCATTCCCAAGCTTTTATGATAATGTAAACCTCTGTTGGGTTTGATGGCTTCCAACAGGCCAGAACTCGGCCGCGCTGCATCTTAACTCTTTCCTCACAAGCCAAAGGAGGCGTCAAGACACCTCCGTTTGCATTCTCTGTCCACAAGACTCTCAAAGCTTCTCTTTCCCAATCTCAGTATTCCCTCCCCCAACAATTCACTCGCCTTTCAAACCCACAGTTGGTGTCACCGCATGATGTACAACACATCCTGGTCCATCTTCTCACTTCGCATTTCTGGCTTGATGGCCTCCTGCACTGAGACCTGTTTGAAATGACCCCTTCCCGTTCACTCCCACTGTACACAATCCCAATGGACACAAACCCCTTCCCGTTCAGTCCCACTGTACACAATCCCAATGGACACAAACCCCTTCCCGTTCACTCCCACTGTACACAATCCCAATGGACACAAACCCCTTCCCATTCACTCCCACTGTACACAATCCCAATGGACCCAAACCCCTTCCCATTCACTCCCATTGTACACAATCCCAATGGAACCAAACCCCTTCCCATTCACTCCCACTGCACACAATCCCAATGGAACCAAACCCCTTCCCGTTCACTCCCACTGCACACAATCCCAATGGACCCAAACCCCTTCCCGTTCACTCCCACTGTACACAATCCCAATGGACACAAACCCCTTCCCGTTCACTCCCACTGTACACAATCCCAATGGACACAAACCCCTTCCCGTTCACTCCCACTGTACACAATCCCAATGGACACAAACCCCTTCCCGTTCACTCCCACTGTACACAATCCCAATGGACACAAACCCCTTCCCGTTCACTCCCACTGTACACAATCCCAATGGACACAAACCCCTTCCCGTTCACTCCCACTGTACACAATCCCAATGGACACAAACCCCTTCCCGTTCACTCCCACTGTACACAATCCCAATGGACCCAAACCCCTTCCCATTCACTCCCACTGTCCACAATCCCAATGGACCCAAACCCCTTCCCATTCGCTCCTATTCAACAGGAATTCTAAGTGTACACCGCGCCCCCAATCCTACTGATCTCCCTCCGCCGTGACAACCTATATAAAATAAAACTAGCGACTACGGTTAAAAGCCTGCAGTAGGTCTACAGCATTTTGGCTGGTTCTGTCTGAGCGCAGTTGTGGAATGTGGCATTAAATGAATTGTCGGGTCCAAATCCAGCTATTTCTAGCCGTTCACAGGAAACCTGGTTTATCGACAATCCGAAGCAAGCGTGACACTTCCTGGCACGAGGCAGTGGGGACGTTTACGGTGGAGATCGTGGCAAAGCTACGGCAGATTCTGGGAGGAGGTTTTTTTTGGTGGGGGGATGGGGGGAGGAGACGGGGGGTAGGATTTCAACTCACCAACTGGTGGGTAGGACGGGGTTGGGGGACGAGTGGTGGGGGTGGGGTTGGGGGGGGGGGGGAGGGTGGTGGAATGCGGCGTTTAAATGGAAACCCAGCTTCCATTTTAAAAAGTCAGTGGTTTCTTTTTTCTCGGCAGATGTCTGGGTCTCATTACGATCCGAAGAGCTTGCATTTTTTTTTTTACACGCTGCCTTTCAGAACTTCCCGAGCGTTTTACAGCCAATTGAGTTTGACTTTGGTAGCACAGCAACTGCTGTGAGCTGGAAACACAGCAGCAGCAGCAACAACAACAGCCAAACTGGGCAGAGAAGAGTCCCCACCAAAACAGCGTGGTCACGGCCAGCTCATCTGTGTTGAGTTAACCGAGGGACGCTGCTGACCCCAGGGAGGAACTCTCTCGCTCTTCCAGAGCTTCTAGAAGTTCGAGTATTGGGGTGTAGGAGGAGGCCATTCAGCCCATCGAGCGTGCACACCGACAACAATCCCGCCCAGGCCCATATCCCCATAAACAGAGGAGATAGGAGGAGTGGCCCTTCATCAGGATCATGGCTGCTCATTGGATACTATCTCTAATTTCCTTTGTAAGCCGTGGATTTTGCTTTAGGAATGAACAGTTGCTGTGTTTCAACACCACCCCCCCTCAAAATCCCATCCATTCCTTGAAATGTTTGCCATTGCCCATCCAAGTAACTCTCCCCAGTCCACCAAGGCCAACTCACACCTCATATCCTCTTAGGTTCCTTCATTAAGATTCAGCACCCTCTCTCCGCCTTGAGAAAAAAATTCCAGCACGTTATGGTCACCCATCCCCAAGGGGTCTCGGGCGCAGCTCGACTGGCAACGCTTCCCTTCTCATTATACACAGCGCCCAGCCTGAGATGGCCTGCTCTCCACTTGGTCCCTCCACGTATTGCTCATCCCAGGAATTCCCCCTCCAGGGAATTATGGCTAATCTGACTTGCCCAATCCATCTGCAGTTTAAGATCACCCACGCTCACCGATATTCCCTTATCAAGTGCACCTCTAATTTCGCGTTTAATGCCATTCCCAACATCACCAACCGCAGTTTTGGGGGTCTATGCATGACACCCACTCATGTTTTTTTTGCCCCCTTGGTATTTCTCAGCTCTCCCCGTACAGACTCCGCGTCGTCAGAGCGAATGTCCGTTCTCACTTTATTTTCTCTTTGACCAGCAGTGCCACTCCACCAGCTTTTCCTTTAAGTCTGTCCTTCCTAAATATTGAATACCCCGGGATATTCAGTTCCCACCCCTGGTCACCCTGCAGCCATGTCCCCATCGTCCCAATTAGATCGCACCCGTTTACATCTCTCTGCGCAATTAGCTCATCAATTTTATTGATGAATGTTCCACGCATTAAGGCACAGAGACTTTAAGCTTTATTTACCCTGCTAATTCCACCGAAACTCAGGTCAATTTAGCATGGCCAATCCACCTAACCTGCACATTTTTGGACACTACGGGGCACTTTAGCATGGTCAATCCACCTAACCTGCACATCTTTGAACACTAAGGGACAATCTAAATAAAGGAAACTAAGAGGATATGAGGTGTGAGTTGGCCAATCCACCTAACCTGCACATCTTTGGACACTAAGGGGCATTTTGGCATGGCCAATCCACCTAACCTACACATCTTTGGACACTAAGGGACAATCTAAATAAAGGAAACTAAGAGGATATGAGGTGTGAGTTGGCCAATCCACCTAACCTGCACATCTTTGGACACTAAAGGGACAATTTAGCATGGCCAATCCACTTAACCTACACATCTTTGGACACTAAGTGGCAATTTAGCATTGCCAATCCACCTAACCTGCACATTTTTGGACACTAAGGGGCAATTTAGCATGGCCTATCCACCTAACCTGCACATTTTTGGACACTAAAGGGCAATTTAGCATGGCCAATCCGCTTAACCTACACATCTTCGAACACTAAGGGACAATTTAGCATGGCCAATCCCCCTAACCCACACATCTTCGAACACTAAGGGACAATTTAGCATGGCCAATCCACCTAACCCGCACATCTTTGTACTGTGGGAGGAAACCGGAGCACCTGGAGGAAACCCACGCAGACACGGGGAGAACATGCCGACTCCACACAGACAGTGACCCGAGCCAGGAACGGAACCCAGGTCCCTGGCCCTGTGAGGCAGCAGGGCTGACCCACTGTGCCACCGAGCCGCCCCGAATGCTGGGCAGTTCATCTCGAGAGACGACGGAAGGGGGTCTCGATTCCGGCGCCTGTTCGGCTAACACTGAGGGAGAATTTAGCACAGCCAATGCGCCTTAACCAGCACGTCTTTCGGACTGTGGGAGGAGACCCCTGCAGACACGGGGAGAATGTGCAGACTCCTCACAGACAGTGACCCGAGCCGGGAATCGAGCCAACCCACCACACTGAAAGGAAGATAAATGTTCCTTACTGCAATCTGTTGGTTGGAAAGGAGAGCAGAGGGAACAGAGCTGTCCCATTGGGAAGACGCAGCGTGGGGTCATGAAAGACAGGTCATGTTCAACTAATTTGGTGCAATTCTTTGAGGACATTACGAGAGTGGTGGACAGTGGGGAACTGGTGGGTGTGGTGTGTCTGGATTTCCAGAAGGTGCGGCACAGCAGGTTAGCACTGCTGCCTCACAGTCCCAGGGTCTGATTCCCGCTCGGGTCACTGTCTGTGTGGAGTCTGCACATTCTCCCCGTGTCTGCGTGGGTTTCCTCCGGGTGCTCCGGTTTCCTCCCACAGTCTGAAGATGTGCGGGTTAGGGTGGATTGGCCGTGCTAAAGTTGCCCCTGAGTGTCAGGGGGAACTAGCTCGGGTAAATGCATGGTGTTATGGGGGTAGGGAATGGTGGGATTGTGGTCGGCACGGTAGCACAGTGGGTTAGCACTGCTGCTTCACAGCTCCAGGGTCCCGGGTTCGATTCCCGGCTCAGGTCACTGTCTGCGTGAAGTTTGCACATTCTCCTCGTGTCTGCGTGGGTTTCCTCCGGGCGCTTTGGTTTCCTCCCACAGTCCGAAAGATGTGCGGGTTAGGTGGATTGGCCGTGCTAAAGTTGCCCCTTAGTGTCCTGAGATGCTTAGGTTAGCGGGATTAGCGGGTAAAATATGCAAGGGATACGGGTGGTAGGGCCTGGGTGGGATTGCAGTCGGTGGAGACTCGATGGGCCAAAGTGCCTCCTTCTGCACTGTAGGGTTTTATGATTCTATGGTACAGACTCGATGGGCTGAATGGCCTCCTTCTGCCCTTTGGGGATTCTATGAAGGCATTTGACAAGGTTCCACACCAAAGACTGCTATGTAAGATAAAGGTGCATGGTGTTACGGGTAATGTACCAGCATGGATAGAGAATATAAGAACATAAGAAATAGGAGCAGGAGTAGGCCATCTAGCCCTTCGAGCCTGCCCCGCCATTCAATAAGATCATGGCTGATCTGTCGTGGCTCAGTTCCACATTCCCGCCCTCTCCCCATAACCCTTAATCCCCTCTCTTATCAAAAACCCATCAACCCGCGTCTTAAAAATATTTACCAAGGCAGCCTCCACCACTTCAACGGGCAGAGAATTCCAGAGGTTCACCACCCTTTGAGTGAACAAGTTCCTCCTCAACTCCGTTCTAAACCGCGCCCCCTTTATCTTGAGGCTGTGCCCCCTAGTCCTACTGTCCTTTCTGAGCGGGAAGAGCCTCTCCACCTCTATCCTATCCATCCCATTCATCATCTTATACGTCTCAATGAGATCTCCCCTCATTCTTCTAAACTCTAACGAGTACAAGCCTAGTTTATTCAGCCTCTCCTCATAGCTCAACCCCCTCAACTCCGGCATCAGCCTAGTAAACCTCCTCTGCACGCCCTCCAAAATATCCTAGAGGATTGGTTAACTAACAGAAAGCAAAGAATGGGGGTGTTTTCCTGGTTGGCGATCGGTGGGCATGGAGGGATATGGTCCCCGGAAGGGGAGGGGGTTTGGGTTCTGATGGGCAGCGTGGTCAGTGTCGGCTTGGAGGGCCAAAAGGACCTGTTCCTCCGCTGTAATTCTCCGCTGCACTCCCCCCAACACCGGCCTCTCTGACTGAGGTCTCGGTCGCTGTCTCCGTCCGTAGCTCAGGGTCAATTTCTGTTCGATGATACCTGCCGAGGGGGAGTGATCAGCGCTGAGTCGGGGACCGTACAACTGCCCACACGAAACCCGGTGCTTAAGCAGCTGACCCAGGGCCGGGCTGGGGGCTGCTGTGTTGAGCAGAAACCCTGCCCCCCCCCCCACACCTCGACGCGTTCCCAGTGTTTTCTGTGTCGCCAAGCCGACAGAATGAAAACCAGCTCCCCGAGCTCCTTTCACTCCCAATGTACACACACACACACACACTGATTTCATTTCTCCTTTCCTTGGCTGCAAGGTGAGATTCCAGAGTCCACGTCATTCAAATCTAAAACCCAACAACTCGACGCTGCCTGCCTGGAAGGAGGTTTCAGAATCCCAGTGTCACAGCAGAGCTTCCTTTAACGTCAGGGGCCGGTTTACACCATAAGCAGACAACACAGACGCGCAGTGGCACAGGCACGCGCTGACACAGGCGTGCGCCAGCACAGGCGTGCACCGACACAGACACGCAACGACACAGGCACACACCAGCACAGGCGCACGCCGACACAGGCGCACGCCGGCACAGGCGCACAGCGACACAGGCGCGCACCGACACAGGCGCGCACCGACACAGGCGCGCACCGACACAGGCGCGCACCGACACAGGCGCGCACCGACACAGGCGCGCACCGACACAGACGCGCACCAGCGCAGGCACACACCAACACAGGCGCACACCGACACAGGCGCACACGTGTCCATCCAACGCTTGTTCAATTTGGTTGCCATGGTCACACAGTCTCGCACGACCATCCAAATAAACGCTCAATAATCATTGACAGACTGGGTCACCGTCCCAGGGAACATTCACCAAAAACTTCAGTAGGGAGTACGTCCAAAAATGCTCCACAGAAATAAGACCCAATCACACAGCACTTTTCTTGGCTAACTGTATCTCTACTGATGTTAATCCAGCTCCCACACACTGTCACCCAGTAACCCCTCTCCCCCAGCGCCCTGTGTTACTGACTGTATCTGTACTGATGTTAATCCAGCTCCCTCACACTGTCACCCAGTAACCCCTCTCTCCCCCCCCAGCACCCTGTGTTACTGACTGTATCTGTACTGATGTTAATCCAGCTCCCTCACACTGTCACTCAGTAACCCCTCTCCCCCCCAGCACCCTGTGTTACTGACTGTATCTGTACTGATGTTAATCCAGCTCCCTCACACTGTCACTCAGTAACCCCTCTCCCCCCCAGCACCCTGTGTTACTGACTGTATCTCTACTGATGTTAATCCAGCCCCCTCACACTGTCACTCAGTAACCCCTCTCTCCCCCCCAGCACCCTGTGTTACTGACTGTAGTCCCCCCAGCCCACATAAATGTGACAATAATATTACAGCTATTTCAACAGGTTCCAAAGCCGGCATCCTAAAGATAGTCATTAGTAAATCCTCTCTGGAATTCAGGATAAAGTCTTTACCCAGAGAGGAGAATGTGGGGCTCGCTCCCACGGGGAGTGGGGAGAATGTGGGACTCGCTCCCACGGGGAGTGGGGAGAATGTGGGACTCGCTCCCACGGGGAGTGGGGAGAATGTGGGGCTCGCTCCCTCGGGGGAGTGGGGGAGAATGTGGGACTCGCTCCCACGGGGGGAGTGGGGGAGAATGTGGGACTCGCTCCCACGGGGGGAGTGGGGGAGAATGTGGGGCTCGCTCCCTCGGGGGAGTGGGGGAGAATGTGGGACTTGCTCCCACGGGGGGAGTCGGGGAGAATGTGGGACTCGCTCCCACGGGGGGAGTGGGGGAGAATGTGGGACTCACTCCCACGGGGGGAGTGGGGGAGAATGTGGGACTCGCTCACACGGGGGAGTGGGGGAGAATGTGGGACTCGCTCCCACGGGGGGAGTGGGGGAGAATGTGGGACTCGCTCCCACGGGGGAGTGGGGAGAATGTGGGACTCAATCCCACGGGGAGTGGGGAGAATGTGGGACTCGCTCCCACGGGGGAGTGGGGAGAATGTGGGACTCAATCCCACGGGGGAGTGGGGGAGAATGTGGGACTCGCTCCCACGGGGAGTGGTGGAGGTGAATAAACAAATGAGGGAGAAAGAAATAGAAAGGTGTACTGATCGGGTGAGATGGAGAGGGGGGAGGGAGATGCACTTAAAGCATAAACACAGACATTGAGCAGAGGGGCCGAACATCCTGCTTCTGAGCTGCAAATGCTGTCTAAATGTCGGATTAACACCTCCCGTCCCTTGTGTTTGCTTAACTGTTGGCAGTGGCTCTACACTTGGAAGGGGAGGCCATGACACAGCTCAGAGCTGCTCTCTGGAGATTCCAGTGCCCTTTGCAGCAATTATCACAGCGGGGGATCGGGAGCAGCGGGGGGGGGGGGGTCTGATAAACACTAACTGGTGCCAAATTCAGGTGGGATTAACATGGGGCGGGGTTGGCGGAGTCAACAGAGGCCACATCTGATCTCAGGGTGTTTGAGGGACACTCCTACCCGCAGGGAGATCGAAAACCGGGGACACGTTATCGGAGGTGAGGAGGACTCCCAGTCACCCTGTACATCATCAAACCAAGCTTGAAGAGGTGTTACACGTGGCCCCCAAGTCTGCTCTGGCTTTATCTGGAGAGGTTAGTATTGTTGGATGTCCTATTCATGTCCCCCAGTGGGTAGCAGTCTCTCACTTCAGAGTTTAGGTCCACCTAACCTGTACATCTTTGGACACTAAGGGGCAATTTAGCATGGCCAATCCACCTAACCTGCACATCTTTGGACACTAAGGGGCAATTTAGCATGGCCAATCCACCTAACCTGCACATCTTTGGACACTAAGGGGCAATTTAGCATGGCCAATCCACCTAACCTGCACATCTTTGGACACTAAGGGGTAATTTAGCATGGCCAATCCACCTAACCTGCACATCTTTGGACACTAAGGGGTAATTTAGCATGGCCAATCCACCTAACCTGCACATCTTTGGACACTAAGGGGCAATTTAGCATGGCCAATCCACCTAACCTGCACATCTTTGGACACTAAGGGGCAATTTAGCATGGCCAATCCACCTAACCTGCACATCTTTGGACACTAAGGGGCAATTTAGCATGGCTAATCCCCCTAACCTGCACATCTCTGGATATTAAGGGGCAATTAGTATGGCCAATCCACCTAACCTGCACATCTTTGGACACTAAGGGGCAATTTAGCATGGCCAACTCACCTAACCTGCACATCTTTGGACACTAAGGGGCAATTTAGCATGGCCAATCCACCTAACCTACACATCTTTGGACACTAAGGGGCAATTTAGCATGGCCAACTCACCTAATCTGCACATCTTTGGACACTAAGGGGCAATTTAGCATGGCCAATCCACCTAACCTACACATCTTTGGACACTAAGGGGCAATTTAGCATGGCCAGCTCACCTAACCTGCACATCTTTGGACACTAAGGGGCAATTTAGCATGGCCAATCCACCTAACCTACACATCTTTGGACACTAAGGGGCAATTTAGCATGGCCAACTCACCTAATCTGCACATCTTTGGACACTAAGGGGCAATTTAGCACGGCCAATCCACCTAACCTGCACATCTTTGGACACTAAGGGGCAATTTAGCATGGCCAACTCACCTAACCTGCACATCTTTGGACACTAAGGGGCAATTTAGCATGGCCAACTCACCTAACCTGCACATCTTTGGACACTAAGGAGCAATTTAGCATGGCCAATCCACCTAACCGGCACATCTTTGGACAATAAGGGGCAATTTAGCATGGCCAATCCACCTAACCTGCACATCTTTGGAGTGTGGGAGGAAACCGGAGCACCCAGAGGAAACCCACACAGACACGGGGAGAACATGCAGACTCCGCACAGACAGTGACCCGAGCTGGGAATTGAACCTAGGTCCCTGGCGCTGTGAGGCAGCAGTGCTAACCCACTGTGCCACCTCAGCTTGATTGCCAACTTAAAGCTCTGTTCCAACGTTATGATTCATCGAGTCTGAAAGGAACAAGGTCTGCTTGCTTCCCAATTAGGTTTGGAAAAGGCAGAGCGTCACAGTGACGGTGACGTCAGGTGACCAGTGCCAGAAGCGGGGAAGGTCAGCTAGGTCGGAGGTCACGACAGGACGCCTCCCAGAATACGACCAACTACAGAATACAACGCCAGCGTCGGCGAGAGGAAGCTTTGTCTTGTGGGAGAATCTAGAACTGGGTGTGGGGGGAGTTTTGGGGGGGGGCGGGGATGCAGGGGGAGTTGGGGGGGTCGGGGGAGGGTGTCACTCTTTTAAGAAAAAAGGTGCACCAATTTAAGACAGAGATAGAACATAGAACACTGCAGCACAAACTGGCCCTTCAGCCCACAAGTTGCGCCGATCACATCTATACCTACCAAGCCACAGAACTATCTGTAACTCCCAATCCCATTAGATCCCATGTACTCATCCGGAAGTCTTCTGAAAGACCCCAGCGAGTTCACCTCTACCACCACCGCCAATTCCACTCACTCACCACCCTCTGAGTGAAAAACTTACCCCTGACATCTCCTCTGTACCTGCTCCCCAGCACCTTAAACCTGCATCCTCTCGTAGCGACCACTTCAGCCCTGGTGGGCGGTGGGCTGGGGCTACCACTGGCCCAAATTAGTATCGAGTAAAAGGAGCTCTCTGCCTAGCGGTGCTGGGGAGCAGGTACAGAGGAGATGTCAGGGGTAAGTTTTTCACTCAGAGGGTGGTGAGTGAGTGGAATCGGGGGGGTGTCGGTGGTGGCGGAGGCGAACTCGCTGGGGTCTTTTAAAAGACTTCTGGATGAGTACATGGGATCTAATGGGATTGGGGGTTATAGATAGGTCTATGGCTTAGTAGGTATAGGTGTGATTGGCGCAACTTGTGGGCTGAAGGGCCTGTTTGTGCTGTAGTGTTCTATGTTCTATCGCTGACACAGAACTATTAACTATTAACTTCCTACAAGTGAAGGGGTTACAGGAACCGCAAAAGGAGGAGGTACGCAAACCATTCATTGGCTCCGTCTACGAACACTGCTTGATCTGGCCCCTGCTCTGCCCAAGACTGCAAGAAACTACGAAAGGTTGTGAACGTAGCCCAGTCCATCATGCACAAACCAGCCTCCCATCCATTGGCTCTGTCTATGAACACCGCTTGGTATGAGCTCCTGCTCTGCCCAAGATCGCAAGAAACTACAAAGGATCGTGAACATAGCTCAGTCCATCACACAAACCAGCCTCCCATCCATTGGCTCTGTCTATGAACACAACTTAGTCTGGCTCCTGCTCTGCCCAAGATCGCAAGAAACTACAAAGGGTCGTGAATGTAGCCCAATCCATCATGTGCACACCAGCCTCCCATCCACTGACTCCGTCTACACTTCCCGCTGCCTTGGGAAAAGCAGCCAGCATAATCAAGGAGCCCACGCACCCCGGACATTCTCTCTTCCATCTTCTTCCGTCAGGAAAAAAATATAAAACACTGAGGTCACATACCAACCAACTCAAGAACAGCTTCTTTCCTGCTGCCATCAGACTTTTGAATGGACCTACCTCGCACTAAGCTGATCTTTCTCTACACCCTAGCTATGACTGTAACACTACATTCTGCACTCTCTCCTTTCCTTCTCTATGATCAGTATGCTCTGTCTGTATAGCGCGCAAGAAACAATACTTTTCACTGTATCCCAATACAAGTGATAAATAATAAATCAAATCAAATCCTTCTCCCCTATGTAGTCTATGAATGGTATGTTTTGTCTGTATACTGCGCAAGAAACAATACTTTTCACTGTATCCCAATACATGTGACAATAATAAATCAATTCAAATCACACAGATGTTAAATCGAAAAAAGCATATATACTTTTTAATCAGGCACATAAAAATCAAGTACTTTTATTTGCATTTGGTGGGGCTGTCCCTGTTTGCAAGGAGGCTTGCAACAGAAACATTCTCTGCGGTACAAATACAGGTTGTTGTTTAGATTAGATACTAGACAGGCAACCACCGAAATCTTATGGGTCAGAAAGAGGCCATTCAATCCATCGTGCATGCGCCAGCTCTGCAAAAGAACATCATGACCCAGCTCTGTTCTCCTGCCTTTCCCCCCCACCAACACACTGTTGTATATTATATAATAACACACTGTGCATCTCTGGGTACAACGCTGTGTGTACTTCTTAATAACACACTGTGCGTCACTGGGTATAATGCTGTGTGTACTTTATAATACCACACTGTGCGTCACTGGGTATAATGCTGTGTGTACTTTATAATACCACACTGTGCGTCACTGGGTATAATGCTGTGTGTACTTTATAATACCACACTGTGCGTCACTGGGTATAATGCTGTGTATATTATGTAATAACACACTGTGCGTCACTGGGTATAACACTGTATATTATATAATAACACACCGTGTGTCACTGGGTATAACACTGTATATTATATAATAACACTGTGCGTCACTGGGTATAACACTGTATATTATATAATAACACACTGTGCATCACTGGGTATAACGCTGTGTATATTATTTAATAATACACCATGCGTCACTGGGTATAACACTATATTATACAATAACACACCGTGCGTCACTGGGTATAATGCTGTGTATATTATATAATAACACACCGTGCGTCACTGGGTATAATGATGTGTATATTATATAATAATACACCATGTGTCACTGGGTATAACACTATATTATACAATAACACACCGTGCGTCACTGGGTATAATGATGTGTATATTATATAATAATACACCATGCGTCACTGGGTATAACACTATATTATACAATAACACATCATGCGTCACTGGGTATAATGCTGTGTATATTATATGATAACACACCGTGCGTCACTGGGTATAACACTGTGTGTATTATACAATAACACACCGTGCATCACTGGGTATAACGCTGTGTAAATTATATAATAATACACCTATGCATCACTGGGTATAATGCTGCGTATGTTATATAATAACACTGAGCATCACTGGGTATAACACTGCATATTATCTAATAACACACCGTGTCTCACTGGGTATAACACTGTAAATTATCTCATAACACACCGTGCATCACTGGGTATAATGCTGTGTATATTGTATAATACCACACCTTGCATCACTGGGTATAACGCTGTGTGTATTATATAATAACACACCATGCTTCACTGGGTATAACGCAGTGTGTATTATTTAATAATACACCATGCGTCACTGGGTATAACGCTGTGTATGTTATATAATAACACACCGTGTGTCACTGGGTATAATGCTGTGCATATTATATAATAACACACCGTGCGTCACTGGGTATAATGCTGTGTATATTATGTAACACACTGCGTCACTGGGTATAACGCTGTGTGTATTATTTAATAATACACCATGCTTCACTGGGTATAACGCTGTGTATATTATGTTATAACGCACCGTGCGTCACTGGGTATAATGCTGCGTACATTGTACAATAACACACCGTGCGTCACTGGGTATAACGCTGTGTATGTTATATAATAACACACCGTGCATCACTGGGTATAACGCTGTGTATATTATTTAATAATACACCATGCTTCACTGGGTATAACGCTGTGTATATTATGTTATAACGCACCGTGCATCACTGGGTATAACGCTGTGTATATTATATAATAACACACCGTGCGTCACTGGGTATAATGCTGTGTATGTTATATAATTACGCACCGTGCATCACTGGGTAAAATGCTGTGTATATTATATAATTACGCACCGTGCGTCACTGGGTATAATGCTGTGTATATTATATAATAACACCGTGCGTCACTGGGTATAATGCTGTGTATGTTATATAATTACGCACCGTGCATCACTGGGTAAAATGCTGTGTATATTATATAATTACGCACCGTGCGTCACTGGGTATAACGCTGCGTATATTATACAATAACGTACCGTGCACCACTGAGTATAATGCTGTGTATATTATATAATAACGCACCGTGCGTCACTGGGTATAACGCTGTGTATATTATACAATAACGCACCATGCGTCACTGGGTATAATGCTGTGTATATTATGTTATAACGCACCATGCGTCACTGGGTACAATGCTGTGTATATTATATAATAACACACCGTGCATCACTGGGTATAACGCTGTGTATATTATGTTATAACGCACCGTGCGTCACTGAGTACAATGCTGTGTATATTATACAACACACCGTGCATCACAGGGTATAACACTGTATATTGTATAACGCACCGTGCGTCACTGGGTATAACGCTGTGTATATTATATAACACACCGTGCGTCACTGGGTATAACGCTGTGTATATTATATAATGCACTGGGTATAACGCTGTGTATATCATACAATAACACACCGTGCGTCACTGGGTATAACGCTGTGTATATTATATAATAATGCACCGTGCATCACTGGGTATAACGCTGTGTATATTATACAATAACGCATCGTGCGTCACTGGGTATAACGCTGTGTATATTATACAATAACGCACTGTGCGTCACTGGGTATAACGTTGCGTATATTATATAATAACGCACCGTGCGTCACTGGGTATAATGCTGTGTATATTATACAATAATGCATCGTGCGTCACTGGGTATAATGCTGTGTATATTATATAATAACGCACCGTGCGTCACTGGGTATAACGCTGTGTATATTATATAACAACGCACCATGCGTCACTGGGTATAACGCTGTGTATATTATGTAATAGCACACTGTGCGTCACTGGGTATAACGCTGTGTATATTAATATAATAACACACCATGCGTCACTGGGTATAACTCGATGTATATTATATAACACACCAGGCATGACTGGGTATAATGCAGTGTGTATTATGTAATAACACACCGTGCGTCACTGGGTATAACTCGATGTATGTTATATAACACACCAGGCATGACTGGGTATAATGTGTATATTATATAATAACACATCTCAATGGTGCAGGGATGCCAATATTGGGCTGAGGTAGGCAGGGTAAGAAGTCTCACAACACCAGGTTAAAGTCCAACAAGTCTATTTGGTGCCACGAGCTTTCGGAGCGCTGCCCCTTCATCGGGCAATGATGTGGCGACTCACCTGATGAAGGAGCAGCGCTCCGAAAGCTCGTGACACCAAATAAGCCTGTTGGGCTTCAACCTGACTGGGTATAACATGTCTGTAGATCTGACTTAACAATCGTGCTTTGCTCAAACAATGCGGGCTCATCGTTGCGCTCGGTGAATGCAGGGGGAAGGGCGGGGGCGGCGGACAGTGTGGGGGTGTTGGGGGGGGGGGGGGGGGTGGGTGGGTGGCCCTGTAATCCAGTCACGCATTCCGGCTCAGAAGAGAGCAGAGGGGGCCGGTTCTAGCGATGGCCGCACTGAGCCGCCGCTGCTGCCGTTCCATCAAGAAAAGATGATTCGGAAAGACCAAACCAACCAACCAACCCCCAACCCCACCCTGTCCCTCCCCTCCTCCTCGACTGAGCTCCAGGCAACCTCCATCACAGCGAGTGATTGGCACTGAGAGACGGAGAGAGCACACGTGCGTGTGTGTGTCTGCGCGCGCGTGTGGGTGAGATTTGAGGGGGCGGAGGAGGGGAGAGCGGAGTGGATCGGTGGGGGGGGGGGGGGGGATAAGACCTTCAGACTTGCCCGAATTCTCTCGGAGCTGAGGGTTAACCCCCCCCACCCCTTCCCCCCTGCGTGTGTGTGTGTGTGTGGAATAATGTGGAGTTGCCGGCGTTGGACTGGGGTAAACACAGTAAGAAGTCCCACCAACACCAGATTAGAGTCCCAACAGGTTTATTTGGTAGCTACAAGCTGCTAGCCTTCGGAGCGTTGGCTGCTCCTTCATCAGGTGAGCGACGACTCCACCTGGCGAAAGGAAGGGGCGGCGCTCCGGAAGCTAGTGGCTGGTAGCTACCAAATAAACCCGTCGGGACTCTAACCTGGTGTTGCGAGGCTCCTTACTGTGAGTGGGGAATGGCAGAATCTCTACAAGAGCGAGGAGGGGTCAAATTGAGGTGTGGATAAAGGAGACGGAGACTTCCGCTGGTGGGGCATCCTAGGACGAGAGGTTTTAGGACAAGGAGGCGGCAAATTTGGAACAAGAGTTGAGGAGAAAGAACCCGGGTCCCCGGCGCCGTGAGGCAGCAGTGCCACCACATCAGAATGCCTCGTCCGAAAGACCGTACCTCTGGCAGAGCGGCACTCCATCAGTCCCAGCCCCGGTTATGAAGTCTGGAAAGTGGGGTTTGAGCAAAAGGAATTCTCAATGTCCGACAGTCCCTCCCTCCCCCTCTGTAGGGGGGGCCTACGCTCTACTTGAGGGAGGGTAAGGTAGATATGACTGTGTCTCTCTCTCTCAGCTCAATGGAGGTTTGAAAGTGGAGGTGGGGGAGGGGGGCGGAAATCGAGAATTGAGAAATAAAAGTTAGGCTTCAAAGAGAAGACTTGGTGTCCTCCTTGGAAACTGAAAGCCCTGGAGGAAACCTTCACGCCGCAATTTCCTCGCCAATAAAACACCTCTCAACGTGTTAATAGGTGATGTGCGGAGGTAAGAATGAGATGGAGTGTGACTTCAAACCGACAGATGGGTTTCATCGCTGTGAGACTGTAGGATCTCACTCAGAAATGTTTCATCAACTTCTTCCTCAGACTCTCGCCGTCCCACATACCCTGAAGTGTTCGAGAGGCCCGACTGCGTAATGGTCACAGCACACAGGCGGACAATTTAGCATGGCCATCCACCTAACCTACACATCTTTGGACACTAAGGGGCAATTTAGCATGGCCAATCCACCTAACCCACACATCTTTGGGCACTAAGGGGCAATTTAGCATGGCCAATCCACCTAACCTGCACATCTTTGGGCACTAAGGGGCAATTTAGCATGGCCAATCCACCTAACCCACACATCTTTGGGCACTAAGGGGCAATTTAGCATGGCCAATCCACCTAACCTGCACATCTTTGGACACTAAGGGGCAATTTAGCATGGCCAATCCACCTAACCAGCACATCTTTGGACACTGAGGGGCAATTTAGCATGGCCAATCCACCTAACCTGCACATCTTTGGACACTAAGGGGCAATTTATTACCGTATTGGATTCACAGAATCATAGGATACCCTACAGCGCAGAAAGAGGCCATTCGGCCCATCAAGTCTGCACCGACCACAATCCCACCCAGGCCCTAATCCCATAACCCCCGCACATTTACCCTGCTAATCCCCCTGACACTCAGGGACAATTTAGCAGGGCCAATCCACCTAACCAAACTGAATCTACCCTCGAACCCTCTGGAACACCCCCTTTCTCGTGCAATGCTTTCCCCTACCCATGCCGCCAACGCCCCCACCCCCACCCCCCGCCCCCTCCACCCCCACCTTTCCCTTCCTATCATTGTTGAACACCTAGTACCCCGGAATATTTAACCCCCAGTCCTGCCCTGCCTTGAGCCAGCTCTGTGTTATCACCAGCACGTCATATCTCCACGACGCGCCTGGAACTCTCCAATCTTATTTACTAAACTCCGCGCATTCACGTACGCCACAGTCACCCCGATTTCAACGTCACTACTTTCTCCCTTCGCCTACTGAACTTATGATTCTCTATCCCCGTGCTATCTGTCCCTCCCAGTGCTCTGTGCACCTTGGTACGTTTCCTCAACATTGTCTTTCGATTCCCACACCACCTGCCGAGGACAGCGCCAGCAAACACCCAGTAAGGAACGCATCCCCGGCCCTGTTCGCATGCAACCTGTGTACAGTGTCTCAACGTCCTCCCAGCGCCTCCCCAAGCCAGCCCAACCTGGTTCAATTCTGCCTCGGGTCACCGTCTGTGTGGAGTTTACACATTCTCCCCTGTGCCTGTGCGGGTTTCCTCCGGTGAGCTCCGGTTTCTTCCCGCACTCCAAAGGTTGGGTACATTGGCCATGCTAAATTGCACCTTATTGTCCAAAGATGTGTAGGTTAGGTGGATTGGCCATTGTAAGTTGCCCCTTAGTGTCCAAAGATGTGTAGGTTAGGTGGATTGGCCATGGCTAATTGCACCTTAGTGCCCAAAGATGTGTAGGTTAGGTGGATTGGCTATGCTAAATTGCACCTTAGTGTCCAAAGATGTGTAGGTTAGGTGGATTGGCCGTGCTAAATTGTCCCTTAGTGTCCAAAGATGTGAGGGTTAGGTGGATTGGCCATGCTAAATTGCACCTTATTGTCCAAAGATGTGTAGGTTAGGTGGATTGGCCATTGTAAGTTGCCCCTTATTGTCCAAAGATGTGTAGGTTAGGTGGATTGGCTATGCTAAATTGCACCTTAGTGTCCAAAGAAGTGTAGGTTAGGTGGATTGGCCATGCTAAATTGTCCCTTAGTGTCCAAAGATGTGAGGGTTAGGTGGATTGGCCATGCTAAATTGCACCTTATTGTCCAAAGATGTGTAGGTTAGGTGGATTGGCCATTGTAAGTTGCCCCTTATTGTCCAAAGATGTGTAGGTTAGGTGGATTGGCCATGCTAAATTGCACCTTAGTGTCCAAAGATGTGTAGGTTAGGTGGATTGGCTATGCTAAATTGCACCTTAGTGTCCAAAGAAGTGTAGGTTAGGTGGATTGGCCATGCTAAATTGTCCCTTAGTGTCCAAAGATGTGTGGGTTAAGTGGATTGGCCATGCTAAATTGCCCCTTAGTGTCCAAAGATGTGCAGGTTAGGTGGATTGGCCATTGTAAGTTGCCCCTTAGTGTCCAAAGATGTGTAGGTTAGGTGGATTGGCCATGCTAAATTGCACCTTAGTGTCCAAAGATGTGTAGGTTAGGTGGATTGGCCATGCTAAATTGCCGCTTAGTGTCCAAAGATGTGTAGGTTAGGTGGATTGGCCATCGCAAGTTGCCCCTTAGTGTCCAAAGATGTGTAGGTTAGGGGCATTGGCCATGCTAAATTGCTCCTTCGTGTCCCAAGATGTATAGGTTAGGTTGATCAGGCATGCTAAATTGCCCCTTAGATTCAGGGGGATTAGCAGGGTAAATATGTGGGGTTATGAGGATAGGGCCCAAAGGGATCATTATTGGTGCAGGCTCGATGGGCCGAATGGCCACCTTTTGCACTGAAGGGATTCTATGAAATGCACAGGTAACAGTGGGGCAGCATGGTGGCACAGTGGCTAGCACTGCTGCCTCACAGTGCCAGGGACCCAGGTTCAATTCCAACTTGGGTCACTGCCCGTGCGAAGTCTGCACATTCTCCCCGTGTCTGCGCGGGTTTCCTCCGGGTGCTCCGGTTTCCTCCCACAGTCCGAAAGACGTGCTGGTTAGGGGTGCATTGGCCGTGCTAAATTCTCCCTCAGTGCTGCCCAAATTTGCTCCGGAGCGTGGCGACCAGGGGTTTTCACAGCTAACTTCATTGCAGTGTTAATGTAAGCCTTACTTGTGACCCGAATGAATAAACTATTTTTATGTTCAACAGTAATCACAGGAGACAGATTCCAGGGAGTTGGTAAAAGTGGTGAGGAATTGAAGAAGTTTCTGGCGTTACACGCAGCGAGCTGTTGTGAGCTGGAAGGCGCTGCCTGAACAGAGGAAACAGACTCCAAGAAACTGTCAAAAGGGTTCAATTTAAATTGGTTCCGACTGCATTGGAAAAACTTGGAAAGGACGTAGCTATGACTGTAACACCACATTCTGCACTCTCTCCTTTCCTTCGCTATGAACGGTATGCTTTGTCTGTGTAGTGCGCAAGAAACAATACTTTTCACTGTATCCCAATACACGTGACAATAATAAATCAAATCAAATCCTTCTCCCTGTGTACTCTATGAACGGTATGCTCTGTCTGTATAGTGCGCAAGAAACAATACTTTTCACTGTATCCCAATACACGTGACAATAATAAATCAAATCAAATCCTTCTCCCCTGTGTACTCTATGAACGGTATGCTCTGTCTGTATAGTGCGCAAGAAACAATACTTTTCACTGTCTCCCAATACATGTGACAATAATAAATCAAATCCTTCTCCCCAATGTACACTATGAACGGTATGCTTTGTCTGTATAACGCACAAGAAACAATACTTTTCACTGTATCCCAATACATGTGACAATAATAAATCAAATAGTTTTCCCCTATGTACTCTATGAACGGTATGTTTTGTCTATAGAGCGCCCAAGAAACAATACGTTTCACTGTATCCCAATACATGTAACAATCATAAATCAAATCAAATCCTTCTCCCCTATGTACTCTATGAACGGTATGCTTTGTCCGTACAGCGCGCAAGAAACAATACTTTTCACTGTATCCCAATACATGTGACAATAATAAACCAAATCTAACTAATTGGATTGCTCTTTCAGGTAAAAAGAAAATACTGTGGAGGGCCTAACGGGGGGTCATCCAGACTCGAAACGTTGGTTCGATTCTCTCCCCGCAGGTGCTGTCAGACCTGCTGAGATTTTTCCAGGATTTTGCACTGTTGCTGCGCTTTCAGAGTTAGCGCATGCCCAATGGGTCAAATAGCCTCCTGCTCCTATGCCGGTACTCCTCTTGCGATTCTAACAACAACACGCACAAATAAATTTGCTGAGTGACTCATGGGTTAGAACAGCTTCCGTATCTTGACCGGGTAAACAGTGTTAAGAAGCAATCTCCTGTACTTAGACCTTTGGTGGTCATATGTACATAATGAAGTGACTGGCTTCATGTTCCAGCCCTGTCCCACACATACTCACAGACACACACAACACACACGTGCACACACTCATACACACACTCACAGACACACACATACAGTCACAGACACACACACACACGTGCACACACTCATACACACACTCACAGACACACACACACGTGCACACACACTCAAAGACACACACGCAAGCTCACATACAGACACATACACTCACAGATGCACACACACACACAGACGCACACATGCACACACACACATGCACAGGCACACACACAGACAGACACACACATTCACAGACACACACACTCACAGACGCACACAGGCACACACACATGTACGCACACACACACTCACAAACAGCTCACACACAGACACGTACACTCACAGATGCACACACACACAGACGCACACGTGCACAGGCGAGGGACAGAGCGCTAGAGAGAGAGGACGGCAGAACGAGAGAGAGGGTGGCAGTGAGAGAGAGAGAGAGGGCGGCAGAGAGAGAGAGAGGGCGGCAGAGAGAGAGGAGGGCGGCAGAGAGAGAGAGACACACACACACACACACACGAGCACACACACACACACACACACCTCCTTCTACCACCATCATCCCCAACCCCGTCCTGATAAGCAGTTCTATCTTATCACCAGTGCTGATAACGTACAGAGGCGAGTCCACTGAAGGGTCAATTTAGTGTGCTGAACTAGACTAATCGGAACCGCTTCAAACAGGTTGAAACACAAACTCCCACCATCTCCACCCCCCCACCCACCCCTCCCTGGATAAGCCCAGAGTGCCAGCCAACCCCCCCCACCCCATAACCAACATCATCAAAATAGATTATCTGATCTCACCGGGATCATGCTATGCGCAAGGGGGAGGTGACGGTGGTATTATCGCTAGGTTATTAATCCTGAAACTCAGCTAATGTTCTGGGGGAACCCGGGTTCGAATCCCCACCACGGTAGATGGTGGAATTTGAATTCAATAAAAGAAAATCTGGGATTAAGAATCTACTGATGACCCATTTCGGAAAAACTCATCTGGTTCCCCTTTAGGGAAGGAAATCATAAGAACATAAGAAATAGGAGCAGAAGTAATCTGCCGTCCTTACCCCGGTCTGGCCTACATGTGACTCCAGAGCCACAGCCAATGAGGTTGACTCTCAACTGCCCTCCAAGGGGCAATTAGGGAGGGCAATAAATGCTGGCCTGCCAGCGACACCCATACCCCATGAATGAATTTTAAAAAACTGCGAGCTGTCTGCAATAGGAAAGGGAGAGAGCGCGAGGGACAGAGCGCTAGAGAGAGAGGGCGGCAGAGAGAGAGAGGGGGGGGGGGCAGAGAGAGAGAGACAGAGAGGGGGGCAGAGAGAGAGAGAGAGGGGGGCAGAGAGAGAGAGAGAGAGGGGGCAGAGAGAGAGAGAGAGAGGGGGGCAGAGGGAGGGGGGGCAGAGAGAGAGAGAGAGAGAGAGAGAGGGGGGCAGAGGGAGAGAGAGGGCGGCAGAGAGAGAGAGAGAGGGGGGCAGAGAGAGAGAGAGAGGGGGGCAGAGAGAGAGAGAGAGAGGGCGGCAGAGAGAGAGAGAGAGAGGCAGAGAGAGAGGGAGAGAGGCAGAGAGAGAGGGAGAGAGGGGGGCGGGGGGGGCAGAGAGAGAGAGAGGGGGCAGAGGGAGAGAGAGGGCGGCAGAGAGAGAGAGAGGGGCAGAGAGAGAGAGAGAGAGGGGGGCAGAGAGAGAGAGAAGAGGGGGGCAGAGAGAGAGAGAGAGAGGGGGGCAGAGAGAGAGAGGGGGGCAGAGAGAGAGAGAGAGGGGGGCAGAGAGAGAGAGAGAGGGGGGCAGAGAGAGAGAGGGGGGCAGAGAGAGAGAGACCGCAGCAGAGAGAGAGAGAGCGCAGCAGAGAGAGAGCACGGCAGAGACAGTGAGGGCGCGGCAGAGACAGCGAGGGTGCGGCAGAGGGAGCGAGAGCGCGGCAGAGGGAGAGAGAGCGGCAGAGAGAGCGAGACCATGGCAGAGAGAGAGAGAGAGAGAGAGCGGCAGAGAGAAAGCCGTACTCTCTCTCTCTCTCGCGCGCTCGCTGTTAAATGCTCTCTCTGAGAGAGCGAGCGTGGAAGTGAGAGAGAGCGCGTGAGTGAGGGAACAAGTAAGGGAGAGAGAGAGAGAGAGAGAGAGACAGTGTGACAGCAAGGTCACACAAGAGCCAATGCAAAGAGAGGGAGAGATGGGTGGAGAGCTTTCGGGAGAGAAAATCAGGGATCACCCCCGCCCCCCCCACTCCAAGAAGGCCAATGGTGGAGCGACGGGAATCTGGGGGAGGTTGGATTTGGAGGAGCACCAGATCTTGGGGAAGTGTGGGCTGGAGATGGTTAGAGGGATAATTCCCGGAGATGTTACATCTACAGCTTTGCGGCAGCTTTGCAGATGTGCACCCAGGTTTGAGCTCGAATAGCGAACCTACCCAGCCACACTGAGCTAGCCCAATCCCGCGGGGACGGAGGAGGTAAATAGATTCAACACCTGACGAAAGGAGCTGACTGACTCCAGACTGTCACTGCGTGCGCCTCACCGGGTACACCTGTACATGTACAGTGTACGCGCGGGCAAGCGTACACACACAAACGCGTACACACACACACACACACACACACACACAGGCTCAGGCACGCTCAGCAAAGGGTTAACTCTCCAGCTGAGCTACATTTCCCAACTTTACACCCTCACATCCAAAACAGATTGAGCAAAAAGGCGCTAATGAGCTGCAAATTGCCAAACTCCACACCTCCCTTCCCCCCGCACCATCTGTGTGGGTTCATACTATCCGCATTGCTCCAATACTGCACTCTTCCTTTGCCCCAGTTTCCTTCGCTCTGGCACTGGGAGCCATGCTTCCAGTCCAAGGCTCTGGAATACCCTGCCTAAACTTCTCCACCTCCCTCTCCCCATACCGTTCATAGAGTACATAGGGGAGAAGGATTTGATTTGATTTATTATTGTCACATGTATTGGGATACAGTGAAAAGTATTGTTTCTTGTGCACTAGACAGACAAAGCATACCATTCATAGAGTACATAGGGGAGAAGGATTTGATTTATTATTGTCACATGTATTGGGATACAGTGAAAAGTATTGTTTCTTGCGCGCTATACAGACAAAGCATACCATTCATAGAGTACATAGGGAGAAGGATTTGATTTGATTTATTATTGTCACATGCATTGGGATACAGTGAATAGTATTGTTTCTTGCGCACTATACAGACAAAGCATACCATTCATAGAGTACATAGGGGAGAAGGATTTGATTTATTATTGTCACATGTATTGGGATACAGTGAAAAGTATTGTTTCTTGCACACTATACAGACAAAGCATACCATTCATAGAGTACATAGGGAGAAGGATTTGATTGATTTATTATTGTCACATGTATTGGGATACAGTGAAAAGTATTGTTTCTTGTGCACTAGACAGACAAAGCATACCATTCACAGAGTACATAGGGAGAAGGATTTGATTTATTATTGTCACGTGTATTGGGGACACAGTGAAAAGTATTGTTTCTTGCGCGCTATACAGACAAAGCATATCATTCATACAGAAGGAAGGAGAGGGTGCAGAATGTAGTGTTACAGTCATAGCTAGGGTGTAGAGAAAGATCAACTTAATGCGAGGTGGGTCCATTCAAAAGTCTGACGGCAGCAGAGAAGAAGCTGTTCTTGAGTCGGTTGGTACGTGACCTCAGACTTTTGTATCTTTTTCCCCGACGGAAGAAGGTGGAAGAGAGAATGTCCAGGGTGGTGTGGGGTCCTTGATTATGCTGGCTGATACAAAAGTCTGAGGTCACGCGTCAAACGACTCAAGAACAGCTTCTTCCCTGCTGCTGTCAGACTTTTGAATGGACCTACCTCGCATTAAGTTGATCTTTCTCTACACTCTCGCTATAACTGTAACACTACAGTCGATTAATTCTCGATGAACGGTATGCTTTGTCTGTATAGCGCGCAAGAAACAATACTTTTCACTGTATCCCAACACATGTGACAATAATAAATCAAATCCTTCTCCCCTGTGTACTCTATGAACGGTATGCTTTGTCTGTATAGCGTGCAAGAAACAATACTTTTCACTGTATCCCAATACATGTGACAATAATAAATCAAATCCTTCGCCCCTATGTACTCTATGAACAGTATGCTTTGTCTGTATAGTGCGCAAGAAACAATATTTTTCACTGTATCCCAATACATGTGACAATAATAAATCAAATCAAATATACACACACACACACCCACAAACCTATACTCAGTTGTTGTCACTCAATTTCAGTGTCATCAACATTCTTTATGGTCTTGGAACACTCTTACAAAGCATCTCAAGATGCTTTCTCTGCACGAAAGCCAGTTAATGTTCTGGCTGGAGCAAACTGAATATTTTTTCCATTCCCTCCAACTGTATTCATATCCTTATTATAATCAGATGAGAAGCACGTATTGTACTCCAAGTGTGGTCCACAATGGCCTGGATATGAGTTTAATATTTCCTTTCCACTACTTAGTGTGAGACGGCCATTGCCAAATTGCCCCTACAGGAGAACTCCGGAGGTGGGTTTGCAGTTTTCAACTGCCTTGTTAACTCGCTCGTTGCCGAGGTTCTCACGGTGAACGGGACCCTGTGTACGGGGGGCTGCCCTGACACTGAACCTTGTGAGAGGGAATACACCCAGAGTCAGACGGCACAGCGGGTTAGCACTGCTGCCTCACAGCGCCAGGGACCCGGGTTCAATTCCAGGCTCGGGTCACAATCTGTGGAGTTTGCATGTTCTCCCTGTGTCTGTGTGGGTTTCCTCCGGGTGCTCTGGTTTCCTCCCACAGTCTAAAGATATGCAGGTTAGGTGGATTGGCCGTGCTAAATCGCCCCTTAGTGTCCAAAGATGTGCGGGTTAGGTGGATTGGCCATGCTAAATTGCCCCTTAGTGTCCAAAAATGTGAAGGTTAGGTGGATTGACCATGCTAAATTGCCCCTTAGTGTCCAATGATGTGAAGGTTAGGTGGATTGGCCATGCTAAATTGCCCCTTAGTATCCAAAGATGCGTAGGTTAGGTGGATTGACCATGCTAAATTGCCTCTTAGTGTCCAATGACTTGCAGGTTAGGTGGATTAGCTATGCTAAATTGCCCCATAGTGTCCAAAGATGTGCAGGTTAGACCATAAGACATAGGAGCAGAATTAGGCCACTCAGCCCATCGAGTCTGCTCCCCCATTTAATCATGGCTGATATTTTTCTCATCTTCCATTCTCCCAACTTCTCCTCATAACCCCTGATCCCCTTATTAATCAAGAACCTATCTACCTCTGTCTTAAAGACACTCAATGACCTGGCCTCCACAGCCTTCTGCGGCAAAGAGTTCCACAGAGTTCCACAAAGGTTAGGTGGGTTTGGCCGTATTAAATTGCCCCTTAGGGTCCAAAGATGTGTAGGTTAGGGGGATTAGCCACGCTAAATTGCCCCTTAGTATCCAAAGATATGTCGGTTTGGGGAATTAGCCATGCTAAATTGCCCCTTAGTGTCCAAAGATGTGCAGGTTAGGTGGATTGGCCATGGTAAACTGCCCCTTAGTGTCCAAAAATGTGCGGGTTAGGTGGATTGGCCATGCTAAGTTGCCCCTTAGTGTCCAAAGATGTGTAGATAAGGGGGATTAGCCATGCTAAATTGCCCCTTAGTGTCCAAAGGTGTGTAAATTAGGGGGATTAGCATGCAAAATACATGGAGTTAAAGGTCTAAGGACTGGCTAAGAACCTCTTTCAGAGAGTTGGTGGAGATGGGAAGGGCCAAATGGCCTCCTGTTGGGATTCTATGAGGAGGAACACTCCTGTTCTTTAAATTAGGGCAATAATATCTTTCACATCCAGGCCCTCAGTTTAAAATCTCATCTGAAGGTATCACCTTCGTCAGCACAGAGACTAGGGTGGGATTTTATGTTCAAATATCGGTCATGGAACTTAAACCCACGACCTTTTGAACGAGAGATGAGAGCGCGACACGCTTAGCCGCAGCTGACTAAATAATCGGACTTCCAAATAATTCTTTATCCATCTAACAATCCTATTGGAACTCACCAAGCTGGTTGTTCCAGAGGTTGACAATCTTCTTCCAATCTGTTCACTGGGACACATAAGGAATCAGCAAAAGACCTGGTTAACACCTTGACTTATTTCCCTGATCATTAATGTTTCAGAATATTCCAATACATGCCAGCAGGCACGAGCAAACGCAATACTGGCAAATCGCACGCCTGCCATAACCATCTAAAACATCAACTTGTATGTCATTTCCTTAACGTACCAAATGTCCAAGAGGGGTTTCCCAAGGAGTGATCACCACACGAGATTTGACTTTGAGCCAGGCCGAGATACTAGGGAGGGAGGGGTGGCCAAAAGGGTGGTCACAGGGTAAGGTTTTACCAAGATCGTGGATGGAATGAGAAGACAACGCCAGACAGAACAGGCAGTGCGCGCGAGTGGGCGCGCGCGCGCAAGAGTGCACGCGAGAGGGCGCGCACGCGCAGGAGTGCGCGCGAGAGGGCGCGCACGCGCAGGAGCGTGCGCGAGAGGGCGCGTGCGTGCAGCAGTGCACGCGAGAGGGCACACATGTACAAAAGAGAGACAGAATGTGAGAGACAAAGAGGGAAAACACGCGTGCGAGAGCGAGAGAGGGCGAGAGACCGCGCGAGAGTGCGTCTGCTAGAACGCGAGACAGCGTGCGCGCATTAGAGCACGCACGAGAGCGAGTGCCACAGAGAGGTTCAAAGAGGGAAATGCAGAGCCAAGGGCTGAGGCAGCTGAAGGTACAGCTGCCAATCGCGGTGCAAAGAAATTTGGGTCTGATCAAATCAATCTGATTTACAACCACTCAATGACCCTCGAACTGACCCAAGTTACACCACACGGTCCAAAAGAGATGATAATAATCGATGTACAGTTCAGGAGCAGAATGATACATGTCACACACAGTTCTGTATCAGCAATGCCATAAGTTTGCTGCTGGCCTCCTCATATACACTGGTGTGGGAGCCACTGAGCTGGGAACTGGGGAATAGCCCCGTCTTGCCCCTTTGGGAACTGTCCTGCACTGAGAGATAGCCAGCTAGAGTCAACTGGATTGAACATTTCTCAGCCCTGTCAAATGGTGACTAATTTATTGATTGAAACCAGCTGATTGCCTAACAAGGCCATTTGTTACTGTTTAATTGTGGGCTCGAGCTTGTGCAATGCTCAGCATGTCTGTGCATGTTCTTCATGTTTACGATGCAAATTAACGTTCATCCCACCTCACTTTATAGAACACGCTCTCCATTCACTCCCACTGTGCCCAATCCCAATGGATCCAAACCCCTTCCCATTCGCTCCCACTGTACACAATCCCAATGGACCCAAACCCCTTCCCGTTCACTCCCACTGTACACAATCCCAATGGATCCAAACCCCTTCCCGTTCACTCCCATTGTACACAATCCCAATGGACCCAAACCCCTTCCCGTTCACTCCCACTGTACACAATCCCAATGGACCCAAACCCCTTCCCATTCACTCCCATTGTACACAATCCCAATGGACCCAAACCCCTTCCCGTTCGCTCCCACTGTACACAATCCCAATGGACCCAAACCCCTTCCCATTCACTCCCACTGTACACAATCCCAATGGACCCAAACCCCTTCCCGTTCACTCCCACTGTACACAATCCCAATGGACCCAAACCCCTTCCCGTTCACTCCCACTGTACACAATCCCAATGGACCCAAACCCCTTCCCGTTCACTCCCACTGTACACAATCCCAATGGACCCAAACCCCTTCCCGTTCACTCCCACTGTACACAATCCCAATGGACACAAACCCCTTCCCGTTCACTCCCACTGTACACAATCCCAATGGACCCAAACCCCTTCCCATTCACTCCCACTGTACACAATCCCAATGGACACAAACCCCTTCCCGTTCACTCCCACTGTACACAATCCCAATGGACCCAAACCCCTTCCCGTTCACTCCCACTGTGCACCTCTCACAACTTGCTGTAGAGAACATGCCACACTCCCTCAGCACTGACCCTCTGACAGTGCGGCGCTCCCTCAGCACTGACCCTCTGACAGTGGGGCACTCCCTCAGCACTGACCCTCTGACAGTGCGGCACTCCCTCAGTACTGACCCTCTGACAATGCGGCACTCCCTCAGCACTGACCCTCTGACAGTGCGGCACTCCCTCAGCACTGACCCTCTGACAGTGCGGCACTCCCTCAGGACTGACCCTCTGACAGTGCGGCGCTCCCTCAGCACTGACCCTCCGTTGGTGCCACACTCCCTCAGCACTGACCCTCTGACAGTGCGGCACTCCCTCAGCACTGACCCTCTGACAGTGCCGCACTCCCTCAGCACTGACCCTCTGACAGTGCGGCGCTCCCTCAGCACTGACCCTCTGATGGTGCGGCGCTCCCTCAGCACTGACCCTCTGACGGTGCAGCGCTCCCTCAGCACTGACCCTCTGACGGTGCGGCGCTCCCTCAGCACCGACCCTTTGACAGTGCGGCACTCCCTCAGCACCGACCCTTTGACAGTGCAGCGCTCCCTCAGCACCGACCCTCTGACAGTGCGGCACTCCCTCAGCACTGACCCTCTGACAGTGTGGCGCTCCCTCAGCACTGATCCTCTGACAGTGTGGCACTCCCTCAGCACCGACTTTTATTGGTAGAGGGATTGAATTTCGGAGCCGTGAGGCCATGTTGCAACTGTACAAAACTCTGGTGCGGCCGCACTTGGAGTATTGCGTACAGTTCTGGTCGCCGCATTATAAGAAGGATGTGGAGGCATTGGAAAGGGTGCAGAGGAGGTTTACCAGGATGTTGCCTGGTATGGTGGGAAGGTCTTGTGAGGAAAGGCTGAGGGACTTGAGGTTATTTTCATTAGAGAGAAGAAGGTTACGAGGTGACCTAATTGAGGCATAGAAGATGATCAGAGGGTTAGATAGGGTGGACAGTGAGAGCCTTTTTCCTCGGATGGTGACGGCTAACACGAGGGCACATAGCTTTAAATTAAGGGGTGGTAATTATAGGACGGATGTCAGAGGTAGGTTCTTTACTCAGAGGGTAGTAAGGGCGTGGAATGCCCTGCCTGCAGCAGTTATGGACTCGCCAACTTTGAGGGTGTTCAAATGGTCAGTGGATAGGCACATGGATAACATTGGAATAGTTTAGGTTAGAGGCTCATTAGATTGGTTCCACTGGTCGGCGCAACATCGAGGGCCGAAGGGCCTGTACTGCGCTGTAATGTTCTATGTTCTATGACGCTGGAAGTGTTCACCTGGATTTTGGGCTCAAATCTTCAGGGGTTGGGGGGGGGCAGCTTGAACTCATGACCTTTTGAGTTGGAGGCCAAAACAAGACCTACTGAGCCCTGGCGGACAATAAAATGGACCAAAGTGAAGCAGTCCTTCCTGCGATATAAAGAACAACAAAATACGGGAGAAGAAAGGGGGAGCGGGTCTATCTGGATTGGTCTTTGAATGGGCCAGGACGAGCTGACTGGCCGAGAGGCCTCTCTAGTTAGGCCGTAGCGTTCTATGACATAATTAGGGCTCCAAGCAGACACTCAAACTGCGATTAACTGGTTTTAATACTCCGTTGTTTAAAGTACAGCTAATCACAGCCTAATCTTACCTGGAGACTAGAACTATAAAAGCCCTTATCTTCTCTGTGTACCGTGAGTGTTTGACTACCCTGTGGTTTTATTTTACTGTTTGCACATGGGCAGGGTATGTGGATGAATGATTGCCTAGTCTGAGGTACACAGATATTGCACGCCGAACGAACCTGATTGCCGTTTTGTGACTTGCCGAGCCCAAGGTTAACAGTTGAGGGCAGCCTGTCTGTCGGGGCACAGTTCACGTCGCCAGTGGCTGTCCGCACCAATGTCTCTGCCGCAAACCCGGCGGAAGGTGGCCATTCGGCCCATCGAGCCTGCACCGACAACCCTCAATGTCAACAAAACCCAGGAGATAGTCACCGACTTCGGGAAGCCTACATGTCCCCCGTCCATATCAGCGGGGACAACGTAGAAAGGGTCGAGAGCTTCAGGTTCCTAGGGGTCCAGGTCACCAACACACCTGTCCTGGTTCCCCCCCCCCCGCCACCCAATGCCGACAATACAATTAAGAAAGCCCACCTCTACTTTCACAGAAACTTCATTGCAGTGTTAATGTAAGCCTTGCTTGTGACTAACCAAAAAAAAGATGGCTTTCTCAGAAGTCTAAGGAAATTTGGCACGTCCGCTACGACTCTCACCAACTTTTACAGCTGCCCCATAGAAAGCATTCTTTCTGGTTGGATCACAGCTTGGTCTGGGCTCCTGCTCTGCCCAAGACCGCAAGGAACTACAAAAGGGTTGTGAATGTAGCCCAATCCATCACGCAAACCAGCCTCCCATCCATTGACTCTGTCTACACTTCCCGCTGCCTCGGGGAAAAGCAGCCAGCATAATCAAGGACCCCACACACCCTGGACATACTTTCTTCCACCTTATTCCGTTAGGAAAAGGCACAAAAGTCTGAGGTCACGTACTAACTGACTCAAGAACAGCTTCTTCCCTGCTGCTGTCAGACTTTTGAATGGACCTACCTCGCGTTAAGTTGATCTTTCTCTACACCCTCGCTATGACTGTAACACTACATTTCTGCACACTCTTTTCCTTCTCTACGAACAGTATGCTTTGCCCGTATAGCGCGCAAGAAACAGTGCTTTTCACTGTATCCCAATACATGTGACAATAATAAATCAAATCAAATCCTTCTCCCCTATGTACTCTATGAATGGTATGCTTTGTCTGTAGAGTACGCAAGAAACAATACTTTTCACTGTATCCCAATATACGTGACAATAATAATTCAAATTAATCCCAGGCCCTAACCCAGTAACCCCACGTAGTCACCCTCTTAGCCTCCCTGACACTAAGGGGCAATTAGCACGGCCAATCAACCTAACCCGCACATCTTTGGACTGTGGGAGGAAACCGGAGCACCCGGAGGAAACCCACGCAGACACGGGGGGAGAATGTGCAGACTCCACACAGACAGTGAGCCGAGGTCGGGAATCGAACCCGGATCCCTGGCGCCGTGAGGCAGTAATACCAACTGGTGTAACCCTCAAACCATTCTCAGACTCTATTTTCGACCCCCTCACCGCCCCCCCCACACCTCGAAAGGGAGATGTTAAACAGAAGAGAAGTGGCACCTTGGAACATTCGCCAGGTTACTGGGGAGAATGTAGTTCCCACCTTTTAACATGGGCCTGGGGAGATTGTCAAGGTGACCAGCCCAGTCACTGGATTAATTGCTTGATCTCCTCCTGAGTACGCCACAGAGCCAATACAGAGTCCAAGTCACTAAATCCTTAAACTATCACTCAGTTACTGACTCATATTAATTCAGCTCCCTCACACTGTCACTCAGTAACCTCTCTCCCCCCAGCACCCTGTGTTACTGACTGTATCTGTACTGATATTAATCCAGCTCCCTCACACTGTCACTCAGTAACCCCTCTCCCCCCAGCACCCTGTGTTACTGACTGTATCTGTACTGATATTAATCCAGCCCCCTCACACTGTCACTCAGTAACCCCTCTCCCCCCCCAGCACCCTGTGTTACTGACTGTATCTGTACTGATGTTAATCCAGCTCCCTCACACTGTCACTCAGTAACCCCTCTCCCCCCCCAGCACCCTGTGTTACTGACTGTATCTGTACTGATGTTAATCCAGCTCCCTCACACTGTCACTCAGTAACCCCTCTCTCCCCCAGCACCCTGTGTTACTGACTGTATCTGTACTGATGTTAATCCAGCTCCCTCACACTGTCACTCAGTAACCCCTCTCTCCCCCAGCACCCTGTGTTACTGACTGTATCTGTACTGATGTTAATCCAGCTCCCTCACACAGTCACTCAGTAACCCCTCTCTCCCCCCCCAGCACCCTGTGTTACTGACTGTATCTGTACTGATATTAATCCAGCTCCCTCACACTGTCACTCAGTAACCCCTCTCTCCCCCAGCACCCTGTGTTACTGACTGTATCTGTACTGATGTTAATCCAGCTCCCTCACACTGTCATTCAGTAACACTGGCCTGCAGACAGTGAAGTGGGACTCGGGAGCATCCAGCTAATTGAGCCAGACCCCCCCGGAAGGACGGCAGACAGAGAAGGCAGGGGGGAGAAAAAAAACACACCACTCTGCCACGTGAATGTAAGTCAGGTTGCCGCGTCAAGCAGTGCTGAATAATTTGTCAATATCCTCACAGCCGTGCGTCACTGCCCCATCGGTGAGTCACACCAGACCTTCAGTTGCTGAGTGCGGGACGGAGGCAGTGACAGACAGTCAGACAGACAGACAGACAGAGGCTGTGCTGAATGCAACCACACTCATTCATCGCTAATAACCATTGCTCAAGACAGACCGTACTGTCTTCTGGTGAACAGTGAGAGAGATGCAAAGGACACGGAGTAACCGAGACTCGATGTCTCAGCAGTGCAAAAGGGAGGTGTTAACCCATTCTTACCCAACCACCATCTCCAATGTTTATAGAAGCCCTACAGTGCAGAAGGAGGCCATTCAGCCCATCGAGCCTGATTTTTTTGATTTTATTTGATTTATTATTGTCACGTGTATTCGTACACAGTGAAAAGTATTGTTTCTTGCGCGCTGTACAGACAAAGCATACCGTTCATAGAGTAGGGCAGAAGGATTTGATTTGATTTATTATTGTCACGTGTATTCGTACACAGTGAAAAGTATTGTTTCTTGCGCGCTATACAAAGCATACTGATCATAGAGAAGGAAAGGAGAGAGTGCAGAATGTCGTGTTAAAGTCACAGCTAGGGTGCAGAGAAAGATCAACTTAATACGTAAAACATTCTGTTTACAGACGTCATAGGGGAGAAGGATTTGATTAATTATTGTCACATGTATTGGGATACAGTGAAAAGTATTGTTTCTTGCGCACTACACAGACAAAGCATACAGTTCATAGAGTACATAGGGGAGAAGGATTTGATTTGATTTATTATTGTCCCATGTATTGGGATACAGTGAAAAGTATTGTTTCTTGCACGCTATACAGACAAAGCATACCGTTCATAGAGTACATAGGGGAGAAGGATTTGATTTATTATTGTCACATGTATTGGGATACAGTGAAAAGTATTGCTTCTTGCGCCCTATACAGGCAAAGCATACCATTCACAGAGAAGGAAAGGAGAGAGTGCAGAATGTAGTGTTACAGTCATAGCTAGGGTGTAGAGAAAGATCAACTTAATGCGAGGTGGGTCCATTCAAAAGTCTGACAGCAGCAGGGAAGAAGCTGTTCTTGAGTCGGTCGGTACGTGACCTCAGACTTGTGTTTCTTTTCCCCGATGGAAGAAGGTGGAAGAGAGAATGTCCGGGGTGTGGGGGGCCCTTGATTATGCTGGCTGCTTTTCCCCAAGGCAGTGGGAAGTGTAGACGGAGTCAATGGATGGGAGGAGGATGGTTGGCACCGACCACAATCTTACCTAGGGTGCTAACCTCCTAACCCCACGCATTAACCATTTACCCTAGCGAGTCCCCCTGGCACTAAGGGGCAACTTAGTATGGCCAATCAATCGAACCCACACATCTTTGGACTGCGGGAGAAAGCCGGAGCACCCGGAGGAAACCCACGCAGACACGTGGAGAATGTGTAAACTCCACATCGACGGTGAGCCGAGCCGGGAATCGAACCCAGGTCCCTGGCGCTGTCAGGCAGCGGTGCTAACCACTGTGCCACCCAAAGTACTCTCTTACTAACCAGGAATCCTTTGTGGTTCCTTTGCCCTCCACTGGCCCTAACTTGGGTTGTCAATGGAGTCCGGAGCGCCGCACTGTCAGAGGGTCAGTGCTGAGGGAGCGCCGCACTGTCAGAGGGTCAGTGCTGAGGGAGCGCCGCACTGTCAGAGGGTCAGTGCTGAGGGAGCGCCGCACTGTCAGAGGGTCAGTGCTGAGGGAGCGCCGCACTGTCAGAGGGTCAGTGCTGAGGGAGCGCCGCACTGTCAGAGGGTCAGTGCTGAGGGAGCGCCGCACTGTCAGAGGGTCAGTGCTGAGGGAGCGCCGCACTGTCAGAGGGTCAGTGCTGAGGGAGCGCCGCACTGTCAGAGGGTCAGTGCTGAGGGAGCGCCGCACTGTCAGAGGGTCAGTGCTGAGGGAGCGCCGCACTGTCAGAGGGTCAGTGCTGAGGGAGCGCCGCACTGTCAGAGGGTCAGTGCTGAGGGAGCGCCGCACTGTCAGAGGGTCAGTGCTGAGGGAGCGCCGCACTGTCAGAGGGTCAGTGCTGAGGGAGTGCCACATTGCCTGGGCGTCAGTTCTCACTGCGTAACCTCCCCTCACCCCAATGATCTTTGGCTCCCCTATTCATCGAGAACCTATTTATCTCTGCTTTAAAAATATTCACTGACCCTGCCTGCACCTCTCCTTGGGGAAGAGGGTCCAACGATTCACAACCCCGAGAGAAAAAAAAATCCTTCTCACCTCCGTCTCAAGTGGGAGACTGCAGAGCCCCCAGCTTATTTTTAAATTGGAGTATTTCTGAATAAAAGCAACTTTACATGTTGAAATTTTCCATCTTGCACTCATCAGGACGATTCGCTGGAATACCAATCTCAGGGGGAGCAACAAATCCTTCCCTTGGGACAGTGCGGCTCGAACAGGTCTTAATTTCAAACAATGTTCGGCAGTTAACTGTCAGTCACCATCAACTGGTGCATTCTCCATGGCATTGCCTCTACTGAACAGAGTCCACCTGCCAATCAGCACTGTCTTCTCATACAGTATAATTTGTTGGTTTCCCCCGGCATTGTATTCTTGCAAAACGTCCTGATGAATGCAGGGACAAAGGTTCGACAAAAAAAAACTTTATTTTTTGTTCCCCCTCCTCAAGCATTGCTCCAAGTTTGATATTACCAAACGACTATTTTATTCTTAAAACTGTGGCTCCTCGTTGTCATCAGCCCCAGGGGGGAAAACATGCCACCCTCATTCACTGTCAACCTTACATGATTTTTTTTTTAAATGCAATCACCTCTCATTCTTCTATCGAATGCGCGAACCTCAGAAAGTCACTCATGGAAGCCAGCCACTCATAGCTGGTTCCTCTGACCTCTGGTGTGTCGGCACAGTCTCTGACACTCTAGCTTTTCTTGGATTTATGAGTGATGACGGCAAGAACTTAAGCAGGACTCACAGCAAGAAGTGGATTTCACACTCGCCCAACAGCAGACAGTCTACAGAGTCTATTTAAATACCATACTACAAAACAGTCTACAGAGTATTTAAATAGTGCACTACGGAGTCTCTTTAAATAGCGCACCACTGAACAGTCTCCAGAGTCTATTTAAAAAGCATACTACCAGTCTATTTAAATACCATACTATAGAACAGTCTACGTCTATTTAAATAGCGCACTATCGAACAGTCTATAGAGTCTATTTAAATCGCGTACTACAGGACAGTCTACAGAGTCTATTTAAACCGCGTACTACAGGACAGTCTACAGAGTCTATTTAAACCGCGTACTACAGGACAGTCTACAGAGTCTATTTAAATCGCGTACTACAGAACAGAATACAGAGTCTATTTAAATACTGTACTACAGAACAGTCTACAGAGTCTATTTAAATACCGTACTACAGAACAGTCTACAGAGTCTATTTAAATACCGTACTACAGAACAGAATACAGAGTCTACTTACATAGCATACTACAGAACTGTCTACAGAGTCTATTTAAATACCGTACTACAGAACAGACTACAGAGCCTATATAAAAAGTATCTACAAACTGCAGCACACACAACTCAGACTGAAACAATATTAAATAAAATAAAATCACCTCCTGCGAGATCATCACCCCAGCAAAAATACAGTCAGTGGAGGTTAACAAGATTCCACGTGCCTGAAATCAATTTCAATTGCTTACAGCAGGGTTTGATGAGGCCAATTATCTCTCCCCCTAGCTGTGGACATTTTGGATCGCTGCACACAGACGGTCTACCTCTAGGAGCAGGGGGCAGCAACTAACATGGTGACCGAGAAGCACTTCCCTCCAATGGCTGTGCCCCAGCTGGTTTCAAAGTGTGCCCATTTCAACACCTTCTCGCCAATCCAGCCTCTGGCCTTAATGGACAGGCAGGTGAACTCCAACCCCTTGGCTAAAAGACGGGCCTGCGTTTGCTGCAATTATACAGAGCATTGGTGAGGCCACACCTGGAGTATTGTGTGCAGTTTTGGTCTCCTTATCTGAGGAAGGATGTTATTGCTAATAGAGGGAGTACAGCGAGGGTTTACCAGGCTGATTCCTGGGTCTGTCATATGAGGAGAGACTAAGTCGGTTAGGATTATATTCACTGGAGTTTAGAAGAGTGAGAAGGGGGGATCTCGCAGAAACTTATAAAATTCTAACGGGGTTAGACAGGGGTAGATTCAGAAAGAATGTTCCCGATGGTGGGGGCAGTCCAGAACTAGGGGGTCAGAGTTTGAGGATAAGGGGGCAAACCTTTTAGAACTGGGGTGAGGAGAAATTACTTCACCCAGAGGGTGGGGAATGTGTGGAATTCACTCCCACAGAAAGTAGCTGAGGCCAAAACGTTGTGTGATTTTGAGAAGAAATTAGATACAGCTCTTGGGGCTAAAGGGAGAGAGGGATATTGGGGTGGGGGGAAGGTGGGGATCAGGATATTGAATTTGATGACCAGTCGTGATCATAATGAATGGTGGAGCGGGCTCGAAGGGCCAAATGGCCTCCTCCTGCTTCTAGTTTCTATCCTCCAGCGAGTACGAGCCCCAAACTGTTTAATCTCTCCTCAACCTTCCCATCCCCGGAATCAATCTGGCGAACCTTCTCTGAGCTGCCACCACACCCTACCCGAAATAAGGAGTCCAAAACTGGACTCTGCGCACGACAGTGGGTGGCACAGCGGGTTAGCACTGCTGCGTCACAGCGCCAGGCACCCGGGTTCGATTCCCGGCTCGGGGGTCACCGTCTGCGCGGAGTCTGCACGTTCTCCCCGTGTCTGCCCGGGTTTCCCCCGGGTGCTCGGGTTTCCTCCCACGGTCCGAAAGACGTGCGGGTTAGAACGTAGAACATTCCAGCGCAGTGCAGGCCCTTCGGCCCTCGATGTTGCGCCAACCAATGGAACCAACGTAATGACCCTCGAACCTGAACTATTCCAATGTTATCCATATGCCTATCCACTGACCATTTGAACGCCCTTAAAGTTGGCGAGTCCACAACCGCTGCAGGCAGGGCATTCCACACCCTTACTACCCTCTGAGTAAACAACCTACCTCTGACATCCGTCCTATAATTACCACCCCTCAATTTAAAGCTACGTCCCCTCGCGTTGGCATTAGGTTAGGGCGCGTTGGCCGTGCTAAATTCTCCCTCAGTGTTACCCGAACAGGCGCCGGAGTGTGGCCACCAGGGGATTTTCACAGTAACTCCATCGCAGTGTTAATGTGAGCCTTACTTGTGACACTATTAAATAAACTTCACAAACTAAAGTTTACTTATTATTCACAAGTTACAGGGTCCAAATCCTATAAAGTTTGTTTACGAGTGTCACAAGTCGGCTGACGTTAACACTGCAATGAAGTTACCGTGAAAATCCCCTGTTCGCCACACTCCGGCGCCTGTTGGGGTAACACTGAGGGAGAATTTAGCACGGCCGATGCACCCTAACCAGCACGTCTTTGGGGGGAAACCGGAGCACCCGGAGGAAACCCCCACGCAGAGGATAAGGGGTAAACCTTTCAGGACTGAGGCGAGGAGAAATTTCTTCACCCGGAGGGTGGTGAATTCGCCCCCACAGGAGGGAGCGGAGGCCAAAAAAAACGTCGTGCGGTTTCAAGGAGAAAGCGGAGCGCCCAGAGGAAACCCGCGCAGGCACGGGGGGAAGGTGCAGTCTCCCCGCACAGACGGCGACCCGAGGCTGGGAATCGAACCCCGGGGGGGGATCCCCCCACCCCTCCCCCGGCACCGCGAGGGCAGCATTGCGAACCCGCTGCGCCGTCCTACCCGAGGGGACGTAGCTTTAAATTGAGGGGGTGGTAGTTACAGGACGGATGTCAGAGGTAGGTTCCTTACTCAGAGGGTGGTAAGGGCCCTGCCTGCAGCAGTGGCGGACTCGCCAACTTTACGGGCGTTCAAACGGTCGGTGGATAGGCACATGGATAACACTGGAATAGTTGAGGTTAGAGGGTCATTAGATTGGTTCCGCCGGTCGGCGCAACATCGAGGGCTGAAGGGCCTGTACCGCGCTGAAATGTTCTACGTTCTACCCAATTATGCCAACCCGCTGCGCCGTCCCACCCGAATGAGATTAGGGTGTTAGGATACACTCACCTTCTCTGTGGCTCCTTAATTCCTCGGATTTGTGGAAGTCAATGCTGGCGTAAGTGTTCAGGGCGGCGTACAGTCTGGTCTGGGGGGCCGAAGGGTCCGCGCCGCTGCTGTCCGCGCTCAGGTCCAGGTCAATGTAGTTCAGGCCGTCCTCAAAGCCGGCGGACATGTGCCGCGATATCCCGGCGCCCGGCCCCTCCCCTCCGCTGCCGCTCCCGCCCTTCCGCCCGCCGCCCTCCAGGGAGGCGGAGGCGCGGCGCCCCCCCGCACGGGGGGCCGAGGGGCCGGCGGTGGGGGCGGCGGTGGGGGCCCCGGACGGCGGGGTCAGGAAGGTCTCGGAGCGGTGGCGCCGCCGCCCCCCCGGGCCGCCCGGACCCTCCCCGGTGGTGGTGGTGGTGGTGGTGGGGGGGGAGGAGGAGGAGGAGGTGGAGGAGGCCGGGACCAGGCCCAGGCCCAGGCCCGGGAGGGCGGCGGTCTCGGCGGGGAGGGGGCTGCCGGGAGGCCCCCGGCGGGGCCCGGAGGCCGGCGCGAAGGCCAGGTTGGCGTACTCGGGGGCGGGCCCGGCCGGGGCCCGGCACCGGAACTCGATGCTGACGTACTCCCCGGGGCTGTGCGGCTCCCCGGGGGGTGGGGTGGGGGGGGGCTGCGGCGGCGGGGGCTGGGGGGGGTTCTCCCTCCTCCGGGGCAGGGTGCTGGCCCTGGCCCTGGCCCTGGCCACGTCCAGGCGCAGGCCCGCCGCCGCCGCCTGCCGGCACCACCCGCCCGGTCCGGAGGGGCTCCGGGCGGCCGGGGGGGGGCCCGCCTCGGGGGGAGGGGGGGCCGGGCCGCTCTGGGTGTTATCCCCCAGGCTGTCGCTGCTGGAGGAGGAGGAGGAGGGCGGCGGAGGAGGAGGGGGGGGGTGGAGGGCCTGGCCGGAGCAGGGAATGGAGGCCGGCTGCTTGTAGGAGCGGGGCAGGGAGCGGTAGCAGTGGGAGTCGGCCGGCTGGGCTTCGCCCCCCCGGCGTAGGCCGGGGCGGGCTTCCCGGCTGGCGGGGGGCGTGCTCGAGGCCGAGCGGCCGGCGGGCGACATGTTCATGTAGTCGCTGCCGCCCCCCGGCGAGCTGCCGCCGGGGGACATGAGCATGTAGCTCCCGCCCCCGCCCCCGCCCCCGCAGGCCTGCGGACCCCCCGTCGGCCGAGGGGCCCGGGGGGTCATGGCCACGTAGTCGTCCCCCGAGGCCCGGCCCGCCGCCCCCGCCCCCCCCGGCAGCATGGCCACGTAGCCGCCGTCGGCCCCCCCGCCCCGCGGCCCTGCCCCCTCGCCCAGCCGGCCCGGGCCTGGCCCCTCCGCCTCCTGGCCCCGGGGCGGGGCCCCCATGGCGACGTAGTCGGGCTGGGGCCTCCCCGGGGGCGGCGGGAAGCGGCCGCGGGAGCCGTGCTCCTCCCCCCCATCCTCCTCCTCGTCGTTGGAGGAGGAGAGGGGGGGCGAGGGGGAAGGCGGGGGAGGCGGGGAGGAGGATGAGGAGGAGGAGGAGGAGGAGGAGGAGGAGGAGGAGGCCCGGCCGCAGGGGGAGCGGCGGCAGGCGGGGTGGGGGGTCAACCTGGGTGGGCCCTGGCGGGGCGGGGGGGGAGGAGGAGGAGGAGGAGGAGGAGGAGGAGGAGGGGGGCGCCCGGGGGAGGGGCTGGGGGGCGCCTCGTCGGCGCTCCGGGCCCGGGCCAGGCCGCAGCGCTGGGCCGGGGAGCCGGCGCCGCCCCTCCTGGGCGGCGGGTGCTGGCAGCGGGCCGGCGCGGAGATGGGGTTGGAGCTGGTCGGCTGGCCCTTGCCCCGCAGGCGGAACTCCTCGCTCAGCGCCTTCATGGCCTCCAGGATGGTCTCGTGCATGTGCTGGGCCACCGCCGGGTCGTCCACCTGCATCCAGAGCTCGCCGGGCCCGGTGACGGCCGAGCGGCCCACCTCCACGAAGAAGAAGCTCTCCGAGTGCCCGCAGCGGCGGACGTTCATCAGCTGCAGCGTAACGGCCTCCCCGGCCTCCGCGCCGGGCTTCACCAGGCTGACCGTCTTGTCCGTCAGGCACAGCCGGTAGACGCCGCTCATGTTCCGCGACTGGCCCAGGCCCCGCGGGCGGAGGTTAACCTGCCAGACCTCCTTGTAGGGCGGGCCGGGCGCCGCGTTGTAACCGGGCTCTCCGTTCTCCACTTGGGATTTGCCTACAGTGGAAAGAGGGGGGTGAGGGTGGGGGGGAGAGAGAGAGAGAGAGAGAGAAGGATCAGAATGACCAATGTTCCTCCGGCGATGGTGAAATCGACGCCCCTTTAGATTCTGACTGACCGCTGGGAATATCTCTCCCCCCCCACCCTTCCCCAATTTAACACAACTAAACCCGTCAAAACCTACTACCGCTAAGGCGGCACAGTGGGTTGGCACTGCTGCCTCGCAGGGCCAGGGACCCGGGTTCAATTCCGGCCTTGGGTTCACTGTCTGTGTGGAGTTTGCACATTCACTGACCACCCCCCCCCCACTCCCACGTCTGCATAAGTTTCCTCTGGATGCTCCGGTTTTCTCCCACAGTCTAAAGATATGGATTGGCCACGCTAAATTGCCCTTTGGTGTCCAAAGATGTGCAGGTTAGGTGGATTGGCCATGCTAAATTGCACCTTAGTGTCCAAAGATATGTGGGTTAGGTGGATTGGCCATGCTAAATTGCCCCTTAGTGTCCAAAGATGTGTAGGTTAGGTGGATTGGCCATGCTAAATTGCCCCTTAGTGTCCAAAGATGAGGTTAGGTGGATTGGCCATGCTAAATTGCCCCTTAGTGTCCAAAGATGAGGTTAGGTGGATTGGCCATGCTAAATTGCCTCTTAGTGTCCAAAGATGTGCAGGTTCGATGATTGGCCATGCTGAATTGCCCCTTAGTGTCCAAAGATGTGTAGGTTAGGTGGATTGGCCATGCTAAATTGCCCCTTAGTGTCCAAAGATGTGTAGGTTAGGTGGATTGGCCATGCTGAATTGCCCCTTTTTGTCCAAAGATGTGTAGGTTAGGTGGATTGGCCATGCTAAATTGCCCCTTAGTGTCCAAAGATGAGGTTAGGTGGATTGGCCATGCTAAATTGCCCCTTAGTGTCCAAAGATGTGCAGGTTCAATGATTGGCCATGCTAAATTGCCCCTTAGTGTCCAAAGATGTGCAGGTTGGGTGGACCGGCCATTCTAAATTGACCCTTAGTGTCAGGGGGATTTGTGAGAAGAGGGGTTACAGGAGTAGGGCCTCGGTGGGATTGTGGGCAGACTTGATGGGCCAAATGGCCTCCTTCTGCACTGTAGGGATTCTATGAAGTGCCTGTCCTGGTTCTTGGACACACACACACACACACACACACACCCTTCTCTTTTCCCTCCTGGGATCGACAGTTCCCTTTGAAAAGTCGCACTGATGGAAAGGCAGCCAGTTTGCTGTGTTGTACGTGAACATCAAAGGTCTAAGTGCAGGAGACTAACTCCCAATTTGTACAAGCTTCTGGCCGCTGCTCCAACTGTTGACTCACTCAGTAGATTTATTTGTGCACCTTGTTGGTGAACTATTGATTGGTGAGAGCTTGAGTGCTGACCCGTGCGGGGCCTCACTGTGCCTTCGGACTAACTCTCCCTACGGGGCATGTCTCATTTCCTCCGTCACGCTGCTAATTTCCTCTCTCCCTGTGTTCGCCTCAACCATTTTTACAGAGTATTAGAAGCCCCATAAGGGCAGGAGCTCAACATTCAGCCCATCGAGCCTGCACTGACTCTCTAAAAGAGCATCTTACCCAAGCCCAACCAACCCTATCCCGGTAACTCTGCACATTTAGCATGGGCAATCCATCTAACCTACACATCTTTGGACACTAAGAGGCAACTTAGCATGGCCAATCCATCTAACCGGCAGATCTTTGGACACTAAGAGGCATTTTAGCATGGCCAATCCATCTAACCTACACATCTTTGGACACTAAGGGGCAACTTAGTCTGGCCAATCCACCTAACCTGCACATCTTTGGACACTAAGAGGCATTATAGCATGGCCAATCCACCTAACCTGCACATCTTTGGACACTAAGGGGCAATTTAGCATGGCCAATCCACCTAACCTGCACATCTTTGGACACTAAGAGGCATTATAGCATGGCCAATCCACCTAACCTGCACATCTTTGGACACTAAGGGGCAATTTAGCATGGCCAATCCACCTAACCTGCACATCTTTGGACACTAAGAGGCATTATAGCATGGCCAATCCACCTAACCTGCACATCTTTGGACACTAAGGGACAATTTAGCATGGCCAATCCACCTAACCTGCACATCTTTGGACACTAAGAGGCATTATAGCATGGCCAATCCACCTAACCTGCACATCTTTGGACACTAAGGGGCAATTTAGCATGGCCAATCCATCTAACCTACACATCTTTGGACACTAAGAGGCATTATAGCATGGCCAATCCACCTAACCTGCACATCTTTGGACACTAAGGGGCAATTTAGCATGGCCAATCCATCTAACCTACACATCTTTGGACACTAAGAGGCATTATAGCATGGCCAATCCACCTAACCTACACATCTTTGGACACTAAGGGGCAATTTAGCGTGACCAATCCACCTAACCTACACATCTTTGATTATTAAGGGGCAATTTAGCATGGCCAATCCATCTAACCAACACATCTTTGGACACAATGGGGCAATTTAGCATCACTAATCCACCTAACCTGCATATCTTTGGACTGTGGGAGGAAACCGGAGCAGCTGGAGGAAACCCACACAGACGCAGGGTTACCACGCAGACTCCGTACTGACAGTGAACCAAGCGGGGAATTGAACCTGTGACACTAAGGAGCAATTTAGCATGGCCAATCCACCTAACCACTTGGCCCATCGAGCCTGCGCCAACAGCAATCCCACTCAGGCCCTATTCCCGTAATCCAACGCATTCACTCTGCTAAATCCGCCTGACACTAAGGGGCAATTTTAGCATGGCCAATCCACCTTAACCTACACATTTTTGGAGTGTGGGAGGAATCCGGAGGAAACCCACGCAGACACGGGGAGAACATGCAAACTCCACACAGACAGTGCCCCGAGCCGGGAATCGAACCCGGGTCCCTGGCGCTGTGAGGCAGCAGTGCTAGCCACTGTGCTGCCCTATTCCTTTTCCGAAGTCACTCCTGTACCTGTATACCATGCCCTTTAAGTTGCAAGAACTCGAATCCCCTCATGATTTTGAGTGCCTCTATCACATTTCACGTTCACCTTTGTGGAGCGACTGTGACCCGGCAGCACACCATTCTCCAGATCACTCATTCCAAGTATTGTTCTCGTTCACCTCGCCCAGACAGACATACACACAGGGCAGCGTACAAGCTTCACATTATCACCACTCGAGTATCATGGGCGGCGCAGTGGGTTAGCACTGCTGCCTCACAGCGCCAGGAACCCGAGTTTGATTCCCAGTTTGTCTCTGTGTGTGTGTGTGTGTGTGTGTGGGGTGTCTGCACATTCTCCCCATGTCTGCGTGGGTTTCCTCTGTGTGCTCCAGTTTCCTCCCACAGCGTGCTGGTTAGGGGTGCGTTGGCCAGGCTAAATTCTCCCTCAGTGTTACCCGAACAGGCACCGGAGAGTGGTGACTAAGGGATTTTCACAGTGGCTTCATTGCAGCGTTAATGTCGGCCTTACTTGTGACACCGATAGATAAAACTTTAAAACATATCAATGCACAGTCTGCACATTGTCCCCAGGTCTGCGTGGGTTTCCTCCAGTTTCTTCCCACAGTCCGAAAGATGTGCTGGTTAGGGTGCATTGGCCGTGCTAAATTCTCCCTCAGTGTCACCCGAACAGGCGCCGGAGAGTGGTGACTAAGGGATTTTCACAGTGATTTCATTGCAGTGTTAATGCAAGCTGACTTGTGACAGTAATGAATTAACTTTGTAAAACTTGGGGCCCTGCAGAACAGGGGGCACGGTAGCACAGTGGGTTAGCACTGCTGCTTCACAGCTCCAGGGACCCGGGTTCGATTCCCGGCTCGGGGTCACTGTCTGTGTGGAGTTTGCACATTCTCCCCGTGTCTGCGTGGGTTTCGTCCGGGTGCTCCGGTTTGCTCCCGCAGTCCGAAAGACGTGCCGGTTAGGTAGATTGGCCGTGCTAGAATTGCCCCTTAGTGTCCTGAGCTGCGTAGGTCAGAGAGATTAGCGGGTAGCTGTGTAGGGATAGGGGGGTAGGGCCTGGCTGGGATTGCGGTCGGCGCAGACTCTTTCTGCACTGCAGGGTTTTATGATTCTATGATCTATGAACACTTGTCCCACAGCCAGGAAAGATAAATTAACCTTGCAACTCATACTTGCATCTGAGGCACAACCAGGAATAATGATAAGAAAAAGACCATGATAGTTTGACCCGGTCTCACTCTTTCAGATGAGTTTGGAAATATTTCAATCAGCAATAAATATTGTACACCACGCCAATAATTTTTCATCCTAATTGCTTCTGTGGGCCATGTTAATTTTTTTCCTTCTTAAGGGTTATATCCTATCCCCTACTCTATGATAGCAGCTGAGTGGTAACTCCCCACAGTTGCATATTACTTGGGTCTTTCATTCTGTTCAGGTGATGGGCTCATAAAGCTCTCTGTATTCGTGTGTGCAGGTTGACACTGTGGCTCTTGGATTACAGGCTACAAGACAGATGAAGTGCTTCATCAGAAATGCACACCAGGTTCCACTTCAATCCTTCACCTCCTCCCCCTCTCACAACCCAGCAGGCCTACCCCCAATCATTCGCAAAACCAAGTTCCCTCCCTCCTGCTGGAGGCAGCTTGGGGGAAAGATAGAATTGGCTGTCTGAATTGTCCCCCATCAAACACTCCCAGGACAGGTACAGCACGGGATTAGATACAGAGTAAAGCTCCCTCTACACTGTCCCCCATCAAACACTCCCAGGACAGGTACAGCACAGGGTTAGATACAGAGTAAAGCTCCCTCTACACTGTCCCCCCCATCAAACATTCCCAGGACAGGTACAGCACGGGGTTAGATATAGAGTAAAGCTCCCTCTGCACTGTCCCCCATCAAACACTCCCAGGACAGGTACAGCACGGGGTTAGATACAGAGTAAAGCTCCCTCTACACTGTCCCCCCATCAAACACTCCCAGGACAGGTACAGCACGGGGTTAGATACAGAGTAAAGCTCCCTCTACACTGTCCCCCCATCAAACACTCCCAGGACAGGTACAGCATGGGGTTAGATACAGAGTAAAGCTCCCTCTACACTGTCCCCCCATCAAACACTCCCAGGACAGGTACAGCACGGGGTTAGATACAGAGTGAAGCTCCCTCTACACTGTCCCCCCATCAAACACTCCCAGGACAGGTACAGCACGGGGTTAGATACAGAGTAAAGCTCCCTCTACACTGTCCCCCCATCAAACACTCCCAGGACAGGTACAGCACGGGGTTAGATACAGAGTAAAGCTCCCTCTACACTGCTCTCCCCCATCAAACACTCCCAGGACAGGTACAGCACGGGGTTAGATACAGAGTAAAGCTCTCTCTGCACTGTCTCTCATATTGGGCTGCTGGTGGGCAGACAGCTTATGCAATTTGCAGTCTGAATGCAGCCGGGTTGGCATGGAGACGCTAACAAGGACAGAACCAAGCAGGCACCAGTCAATAGGCAGCTCGTACTGTGCACTGAGACTGGATCAATCAGCAGACTGTACTGCCGGCAAGATCAATCACCAGACTCAACGTTTCACTAATTTCAGAAAGAAAAAAACACACAATGAAATCTGGAATCAGGGGTTTGTGGCCTGGGTAAAATGAACCAGGATTTAGCACCTATCTTACGTTAAGTTGATCTTTCTCTACACCCTAGCTATGACTGTAACACCACATTCTGCACCCTCTTCTTTCCTTCTCTATGAACAGTATGCTTTGTCTGTGTAGCGCGCAAGAAGCAATACTTTTCACTGTATCCCAATACATGTGACAATAATAAACCAAATCAAATCCTTCTCCCTTATGTACTCTATGAACAGTATGCTTTGTCTGTGTAGCGCGCAAGAAACAATACTTTTCACTGTATCCCAATAGATGTGACAATAATAAATCAAATAAGGCTTCTTTTGGCTTGCTCCTGCCCATCAGTCCAACCAGGCTATGATCCAACTGAGGATACTTCATTTTTCTCGTCTCTAAATCTCTCATATCAAAGCCTTTATTTCTTTCTAACTCACGTTTATCCAGCTTCCCCCTCATAATGACTCTTCTGTTAACCTCAAACATTCCCCTGTGGGAGCGAGTCCCACATTCTCCCCCACTCCCCTCGTGGGAGCGAGTCCCACATTCTCCCCCACTCCCCCCGTGGGAGCGAGTCCCACATTCTCCCCCACTCCCCCCGTGGGAGCGAGTCCCACATTCTCCCCCACTCCCCCCATGGGAGCGAGTCCCACATTCTCCCCCACTCCCCCCGTGGGAGCGAGTCCCACATTCTCCCTCACTCCCCAAGAGATTTTTCCCAAATTCCCCATTGGATTCATTTCAACAGCTCCTTTTAACTGAATGGAGAAGCACTAGACAGGAACGTTATGAAAAGGAACAAGACAGAGCCACTGAAGGAACCATTCGGGCCAACCAGCTGGGGGTAAAACGGGTCTGGAGGGAGGAAATCCAGACGGAGGAGCAGCTCAGGGCCCCGGCTGAAGGCACTGCCACCAATGGCGGAGAACTGGGAATCTGGGAGACGCTGGAAATTGGAGGAGTGCTGAGATCTGGTGGGGTCGTGGAGATGGAGATTACAGAGATGGGGAGAGGCCGAGGCCACGGAGGGATCTGAGGACAAGGATGGGGAGTTTTAATTAAAATGGAAGCGCGGCCTGACCGCGTAGGTCTCCGCGTATGGGGGGGGAGGTGGGGCGGGAGGGACTTGGTGCAATGTAGCGCAAGGTTTGGGTTAGCTTTAAAGTTCACAGAGAGCAGAACATGGGAGGCCAGACCAGGAGGACGTTCAGATTGTCAGGCCCAGGAGAAGCAGAGGCAGGGAACGAGTTTTAAGCTTATTTATTGGTGTCACAAGTAAGGCTTACATTAACACTGCAATGAGGTTACTGTGAAAACTGCCCCCCCCCCCCCCCCAGTCGCCATACGCCCGGCGCCTGTTCGAGGGAGGATTTAGCACGGCCAACCAGCACGTCTTTCAGACTGTGGGAGGGAAACCGGAGCACCCGGAGGAAACCCACGCAGACACGGGGAGAACGTGCAGTCTCCGCACAGACAGTGACCCAAGGCCGGGAATCGAACCCGGGCCCTTGGCACTTTTTTTTTTAAAAAATTCATTCGTCGCCCATCCCTAATTGCCCCTTGGAGGGGCAGTTGAGAGTCAACCACATTGGCTGTGTAGGCCAGACAGGGGTAAGGACGGCAGATTTCCCTCCCTAAAGTGAACCCAGGTGGGATTTTCCGACAACGGTTTCGTGGTCAATTCTCAATTCCAGATTTTGTTTCAGACTGAATTCAAATTCCACCATCTGCCGTGACGGGGAGTCGAACCCGGGTCCCCCCAGAACATCAGCTGCGTTTCTGGATTAATAGTTTCTGGATAATAGCACTAGGCCATTACCTCCCCATAGCACGGCCAACGCATCTAACCAGTACGTCTTTCGGAGTATGGGATATTTTATCGTGGATATTAGTGAGGATATTTTTTATTTCTGTCCCTGATTCGGGGGTCTCTGGTAAGTGAAACCCACTCCTTTACCTCCCCCCTGTCCAATCCTCTTCATAACCTTCAGACAGTAATCAGGGGTCGCCCCACAGTTTTTTCATGCCACAGAAACAAACTGTGTTCAACCCTCTTCCAACGTCTCCTAAGCCCGCACGGTCTCTTCTGCAAGCTCTTTTGGAACGTCTTGCTGACTTCCGAAGACCAAAACTCCCTCGGGCGTCAGCCCTGAAGCACAAACCCTGCGGACGCACACACAGCAGGCCGGTCCGGAGCACGCGAACTCGGAGCAGGAGTAGGGCCATCCGGGCCCCCTCGAGCCTGCTCCGCCGTTCAATAAGATCACGGCTGGTCTCTTCGTGGACTCAGCTCCACTCACCCGCCTGCTCACACTAACCCTGCATTCCTTTACTGTTCAAAAGTCTACTTATCTTTGCCTTAAAAACATTCAACGAGGTAGCCTCAACTGGGCAGGGGATTCACAACCCTTTGGGTGAAGAATTTCCTCCTCAACTCAGTCCTAAGTCTGCTCCCCCTTATTTTGAGGCTGTGCCCCCCCCTAGTTCTAGTTTCACCTGCCCAATGGAAACAACTTCCCTGCTTCTATCTTATCTATTCCCTTCGTAATCTTATGTGTTTCCATAAGATCTCCCCTCATTCTTCCGAATTCCAATGAGTATAGCCTCAGTCTACTCAGTCTCTCCTCATAAGCCAACCCTCTCAACTCCGGAATCAACCTGGTGACTCTCCTCTGCACTTCCTCCTGTGGCTGTATATCCTTTCTCAACTAAAGAGACCAAAACTGTACACATACACATACCAGGCCAACACACATTTTATACCATAAACGGCAGAACCCTGAGGAACATTAACACAGAGGGATCTGGGCGTGCAGGTCCACAGTACTTTAAAAATGGCAAACAGGCGTCCAAGGTGATTAAGAAGCGTAGATCCCTACAATGCAGAAAGAGGCCCTTTAGCCCATCGAGTCTGCACCGAACACAATCCCACCCAGGCCCTACCCCCATATATCATACCCACTAATCCCTCTAGCCTACGCATCCCTGGACACTAAGGGGCAATTTCTTAGCTTGGCCAATCAACCTAACCCGCACATCTTTGGACGGTGGGGAGAAACCTGAGCACCTGGAGGAAACCCACGCAGACACAGGGAGAATGTGCAAACTCCACACAGACAGTGACCAGAGCCAGGAATCGAACCCTGGACCCTGGAGCTGTGAAGCAGCAGTGCTAACCCCCTGTGCTACCGTGCCACCCACGTAGCACGCTTGCCCTCATCAGCCTGGACACTGAGTGCAAGAACTGGCAAATCATGTTGCAGCAATATAAAACTTGGTTAGGCCACATTTGGAGTATTGGGTGCAGTTCTGGTTGCCACATACCAGAAGGACATGGAAGAGAGAGTGCAAAGGTTCACCAGGGTGTTGCCTGGTCTTGAGGGTGTTGGCTATGAGGAGAGTTTGAAGAAACTAGGATTGTTGTCACTGGAAAGACGGAGGCTGAGGGGAGACCCGATAGAGGTCGACAAAATTCTGAGAGGCTGGATGGAGAGTCAGAGGCATTTATCCCCAGGGCAGAAGTGTCAATTACAGGGGACACAGGTTCAAGGTGGGGTTGGGGGGAGTTTAAGAGAGATGTGCTGGGTACGTTTTTCCATGCAGAGAAAAACTGAGTGGCACGGTAGCACAGCGGGTTAGCACTGCTGCTTCACAGCTCCAGGGTCCCGGGTTCGACTCCCGGCTCGGGTCACTGTCTGTGTGGAGTTTGCACATTCTCCTCGTGTCTGCGTGGGTTTCCTCCGGGTACTCTGGTTTCGTCCAAAGATGTCCAGGTTAGGTTGATTGGCCGTGCTAAGAAAATTGTCCCTTAGTGTCCAGGGATGCATAGGTTAGAGGGATTAGTGGGTACAATATGAGGGGGTAGGGCCTGGGTGGGATTGTCGCTGGTGCAGGCTCGATGGGCCGAATGGCCTCCTCCTGCACTGTAGGGATTCTATGATTCCTTCAGGTTGGTCTCTGTCTCAAAGTTTTAATCATTTTATCACAATGATCTGGGTATATAAAAATAATGAGGGGCATAGATAAGGCCACTTGGAATACTGTGTACAGTTCTGGTCACCCTATTATAGAAAGGATATTATTAAACTAGAAAGAGTGCAGAAAAAAATTACTAGGGCCCTACCGGGATTTGATGGTTTGAGTTATAAGGAGAAGCTGGATAGACTGGGACTTTTTTCCTCTGGAGTGTAGGAGGCTGAGGGGTGATCTTATAGAGGTCTATAAAATAATGAGGGGCACAGATCAGCTAGATAGTCTATATCTTTTCCCCAAAGGTAGGAGAGACTAAAACTAGAGGGCAGAGGTTTAAGGTGAGAGGGGAGAGTTACAAAAGGGTCCAGGGGGACAATTTTTTCACACAGAGGGTGATGAGTGTCTGGAACGAGCTGCCAGAGGTAGTCGTAGAGGCCGGTACAATTTTGTCTTTTAAGAAGTGTTTAGACAGTTACATATCCCTCGATCCCTTTAGCCCCAAGAGCAATATCTGATTTCTTCTTGAAATCACACAACGTTTTGACCTCAATTACTTTCTGTGGTACTGAATTCCACACATTCACCACCCTCTGGGTGAAGAAATTTCTCAACATCTCAGTTCTAAAAGGTTTACCCCCTTATCCTCAAACTATGAGCCCCCCTGGTTCTGGACTCTCCCACCATCGGGAACATTCTTTCTGAATCTACCCTGTCGGAATTTTATAAGTTCGTAGAATCATTACAGGGCAGAAGGGGGCCACTCAGCCCATCACGCCTGCACCAACTGAAATCCCACCCAGGCCCCATTCCTGTAACCTCACATATTCACCCTGCTAATCCCCCTGACACAGCACAATTTAGCATGGCCAATCCACCTAACCTACACATCTTTGGGCACTAAGGGGCAATTTAGCATGGCCAATCCACCTAACCTGCACATCTTTGGACACTAAGGGACAATTTAGCATGGCCAATCCACCTAACCTGCACATCTTTGGGCACTAAGGGGCAATTTAGCATGGCCAATCCACCTAACCTGCACATCTTTGGGCACTAAGAGGCAATTTAGCATGGCCAATCCATCTAACCAACACATCTTTGGATACTAAGAGGCAATTTAGCATGGCCAATCCACCTAACCTACACATCTTTGGACACTAAGGGGCAATTTAGCATGGCCAATCCATCTAACCAACACATCTTTGGATACTAAGAGGCAATTTAGCATGGCCAATCCACCTAACCTACACATCTTTGGACACTAAGGGGCAATTTAGCATGGCCAATCCACCTAACCCGCACATCTTTGGACACTAAGGGGCAATTTAGCATGGCCAATCCCCCTAACCTACACATCTTTGGACACTAAGGGGCAATTTAGCGTAGTCAATCCCCCAAACCTACACATCTTTGGACACTAAGAGGCAATTTAGCATGGCCAATCCACCTAACCTACACATCTTTGGACACTAAGGGGCAATTTAGCATGGTCAATCCACCTAACCTACACATCGTTAGACACTAAGGGGCAATCTATCATGGCCAATCCACCTAACCTGCATATCCTGGGAGGAAACCGGAGCACGTGGAGGAAACCCACACAGACATCGGGAGAATGTGCAAACTCCACACAGTGACCCAAGCCGGAAATCGAACCCGTGTCCCTGGCAATGTGAGGCAGCAGTGCTAACCACTGTTGCGCTGACCACACTTCAGGAAGGAGGCGAGGATCCTCGAAGGGGGGTGCGGAGGGAGATTTACCAGGGTGGGGTCCCCAGCAATGGGTGGGGGAAACGTCAGCTCCGAGATTCGAGTTGGGGGAGCCGGGGTGGTTCCCTGGGGAGTAAAGGAGATCGAAGGGAGATGCGATCGAGGTGGACGCGGACTCTCCTAATCTGTCACAGAGAGAAGCCGCTTCCATTCTCTCGGGCGTAACCAGGACTCGGAGACACGGACGTAAGATTTTGCACAAGGGATACGGAGGTGGTTGGGGGGGGGGGGGGGCGAATGTGAGTGAAGATCCTTACCCAGCGAAGGGTAAATTCACTGCCCATGAGGGTGGTGGAAGGGGACGAACAAGTGGGAATTGGATGGGCATTCCGAGAGAAATTAAGTTCCCAGGATACAGGAATGGCAGGGGGCGGGGAGAGTAGTCACAGTCCAAAGATGTGCGGGTTAGGTTGATTGGCCGTGCTAAGAAATTGCCCCTTAGTGTCCGGGGAGGAATAGGTTAGCGGGATTAGTGGGTATAATATGGGGGTAGGGCCTGGGTGGGATTGTATTCGGTGCAGACTCGATGGGCCGAAGGGCCTCTTTCTGCACTGTAGGGTTCTATGAATGGGGCTGTCTGGATTGCTCTGCAGAAACCCAGCATGTACTCAACGTCCCCCCCATGCCGACACTATGGTTAAGAAAGCCCCACCAACGCCTCTACTTTCTCAGAAGACTAAGGAAATTTGGCATGTCCGCTCCGACTCTCACCAACTTTTACAGATGCCCCATAGAAAGCATTCTTTCTGGGTTGTATCACAGCTTGGTCCGGGCTCCTGCTCTGCCCAAGACCGCAAGGAACTACAAAAGGGTTGTGAATGTAGCCCAATCCATCACACAAACCAGCCTCCCATCCATTGACTCTGTCTACACTTCCCACTGCCTCGGGGAAAAGCAGCCAACATAATCAAGGACACCCCACACACCCCGGACATTCTCTCTTCCACCTTCTTCCATCAGGATAAAGATACAAAAGTCTGAGGTCACGTACTGACCGACTCAAGAACAGCTTCTTCCCTGCTGCTGTCAGACTTTTGAATGGACCTACCACGTACTAAGTTGATCTTTCTCTACACCCTAGCTATGACTGTAACACCACATTCTGCACTCTCTCCTTTCCTTCGCTATGAACAGTACGCTTTGTCTGTATAGCGCGCAAGGAACAATACTTTTCACTGTATCCCAATACATGTGACAATAATAAATCAAATCCTTCTCCCCTATGTACTCTATGAATGGTATGCTTTGTATAGTGTGCAAGAAACAATACTTTTCACTGTCTCCCAATACATGTGACAATAATAAATCAAATCCTTCTCCCCTATGTACTCTATGAATGGTATGCTTTGTATAGTGTGCAAGAAACAATACTTTTCACTGTCTCCCAATACATGTGACAATAATAAATCAAATCCTTCTCCCCTATGTACTCTATGAATGGTATGCTTTGTCTGTATAGCACGCAAGAAACAATACTTTTCACTGTCTCCCAATACATGTGACAATAATAAATCAAATCCTTCTCCCCTATGTACTCTATGAATGGTATGCTTTGTCTGTATAGCGCGCAAGAAACAATACTTTTCACTGTCTCCCAATACATGTGACAATAATAAATCAAATCCTTCTCCCCTATGTACCCTATGAATGGTATGCTTTGTATAGCGCGCAAGAAACAATACTTTTCACTGTATCCCAATACATGTGACAATAATAAATCAAATCCTTCTCCCCTATGTACCCTATGAATGGTATGCTTTGTATAGCGTGCAAGAAACAATACTTTTCACTGTATCCCAATACATGTGTCAATAATAAATCAAATCCTTCTCCCCTATGTACCCTATGAATGGTATGCTTTGTATAGCGTGCAAGAAACAATACTTTTCACTGTCTCCCAATACATGTGACAATAATAAATCAAATCCTTCTCCCCTATGTACCCTATGAATGGTATGCTTTGTATAGCGCGCAAGAAACAATACTTTTCACTGTATCCCAATACATATGACAATAATAAATCAAATCCTTCTCCCCTATGTACCCTATGAATGGTATGCTTTGTATAGCGTGCAAGAAGGTTTGAATGGTTCGGCTAGAGTTGTAATAACCTGAATATATGAGAGTCGTTTTGCTAAGATGTCGGAACAATGGGTTTAATATTAAAGCGTAAGTGTATCGAGTTAATTGACTTCAAGGTTCTTTTTTTAAGTTTATTTATTAGTGTCACAAGCAGGCTTACACTAACACTGCAATGAAGTTACTGTGAAAATCCCCCAGTGGCCACACTCTGGCCCCTGTTCGGGTAACACTGAGGGAGAACTTAGCACGGCCAACGCGCCCTAACCGTCTTCCAGACTGTGGGAGGAAACCGGAGCACCCAAAGGAAACCCACGCAGACACGGGGAGAACGTGCAGACTCCACAGCAGACGGTGGTCCCAAGGCCGGGAATCGAACCTTGGTCCTTGGCACTGCGAGGCAGCAGTGCTAACCACTGTGCCACAGTATGAATGAATGAATTACTAATTTCGAATTAAGAGATTCCGATCCACAAAGGCTTTAAAAAAAGACTTTCGAGAGCGAGAGATGAGAATGATAAATGGGTTCCCTAATTTACAAACCTCTCTCCCCCGCACCACCCAACCATTTTCAACAAATGTACAAGAGACATATTCTAAAAATCACCTGCTACTGCAATCTAACTCTCTTTGTCAAAACACAAAACCCAAACTATAATTACTTCATACATAGACACAACAATATGAATATACAATAGCCAAGAGAATAAAGAAGTAGTGGGGGAGAGAGGGTGTAAACAGGAAAAATAAATACAAGGGTCGGGCTCTAGAAGGGGAAAGAGCAGGGAAAACATTCGAGGAGACACAGACACGGAGAGGGAGAGAGACAGACAGAGACACGGAGAGAGACACACACAGAGAGAGAGAGAGACACACACAGAGAGAGAGAGAGAGACACACATACACAGAGAGAGACACACCCACACAGAGACACACACACACACACAGAGACACAGAGAGAGAGAGAGACACAGAGAGAGAGGGAGACCAGAAGGAGTGAGCGAATGGAAAAAGGGGGAGGATTGGAGGGTGAATGTCACCGGGGATGGGGGGGTGGTAGTGGGGTGGTGAGGGGGGGGGGTGGTGGGGGTGCTGTAGGGAGGGGAGAAAGGGGAGAATGTAGGAGGAGAGGGGGCGAAAAGAAGAGCTGGAGAGCTGGGTCGGATCAGACAGGGGTGAGAAATCGGGCAGAGACACTGCGGAAAAGAGGGAGAGAGAGAAGCAGCAAAGGAGGGCGGCAGGAGGGAAGGAGAGGGGAAGAGAGGAGGCAGCGGAGGGGAGGGCAAGGAGAGGGGCAAAAGGTGCAATAACCTCTGGAGGAGGAGGGAGAGAAAGCAGGATCGGGGGGGGGAGGAGGCGGAGGATCGGAGGGATGGGGGGAGTGAGGGAAGGAGAGGGGGAGTACTGAAGGTGTGATCATTCTTTGCGGGGGAGGTGAGAGCATAAGTCAGAAATGAATGAGTTGCGGTGTCGTTAGGGTGCTGTACTTCAGGGAGGCGAAGGCATGGGGGACTGGAGGGGGAGAATGACAGTGACTAAGTGTAGAGGAGATGGGGGGGGGAAAATGTGAAAGTCTCTTAGTTCAAGGTACACCGGTCTGGGTGAGGGCCCGGGCCAGGTCAAGAGAGACAGACTGAGAGAGTGGAGGAGAGAGAGAGAGGGAGTGAGGGCAGACAAGAGGTGAAGAGGGTAGAGGGAGTGTGACAGTCTCAGGTCGGAGGGGCAAAGGGGTGTGACAGCGGAGGAACGCCGCTGTGTAGGGTTTGAGAGATGGAGGAAATTTTAGAATGGAATGGTGGGGGCAGCAGAGGATGGAGAGAATGAGAGAGTGGAGGAGAAGGGGGTGGAGAGAATGGATGGAACCAGTGTGAGAATGGAGGTGGAGAGAGGATGGAGCGAGTGTTAGACTGTATGGAGTGAAGGGGGGGGGGGGACATGGATCAAGCTTGAGGATAGTCGAGGAGGGAGGGACTGAGGGAAGGGAGTGAGGAGGAGAGTTGCACAGTAGTTGATTCAGAGCTTGGCACACGGAGCGAGGGGGTAAAATTAAGGATGAGGGTGTTGGAGGCGGAGGCAGTGTGCGGGTGGGAGTTACTTTAGTTACGAGAAGGGAGTGGGTGGAGATGGAGTGCGAGGCAGTGGAGTTTGAGGGTCAGGAGGGTGGAGGTGAAGGTCTGAGGCTCCATACCGTGTAGCATCTCCCTCAAGAGCCTGGTACCTGAGGGAGCCAATGTGAGAGGGGTTGATGTACATGAGGGGGAGGGGATGGGGTAGTGTGGAGGTTTAGGTTTGAGGCTTTTGAGGGTGAGGGGTTGAGGGTTGGAGTGGTTTGAGGGGTTGTGGAATGTGAGGATAGTGAGGGTGAGGCAGTTGAGGTTTTTGAGGGTGAGTGGTCAGCATAGTGAGGACTGAGGAGGGTAGAGATAGTAAGGGGTGAGGAGGGTAGGGAAGGAGAGTGTGAAGAACTCGAGGAGGGTTTTACCCTGGAGGACTTCCCTCAGAGCCTGATAGCAGTGGAGAGTGAGCGGTGGAGAGTGAGTGTGAAGAAGTTGAGGTTTTTGAGGGGGTTGAGGGTGAGGAGGGGTCGGGATAGTGAGGGGTGAGGAGGTTAGGTAGAGTGAGTGTGATGGAGTTGAGGAGGGTTTTACTCCAGAGGAACCTCCTCAGAGACTGATGGAGGTGCTGATGGAGTGAGAGTGTGGGGTGGTTGAGGTTTCTGAAGGGGTTGAAGGGTCGGGATATGAGGGGGGAGGAGGTTAGGGAGAGTGAGTGAGTTGAGGAGGGTTTTACCCTGGGGCACCTCCCTCAGAGTCTGATAGGGGTGGAGTGTGAGTGTGAAGATGTTGAGATTTTTGAGGGGGTTGAGAGGGGTCCGGTTATTGAGGGGTTAGGAGGGTAGGGAGAGTGAGTGTGAGAGCGTTGATTAGGGTAGGGAGAGTGAGTGTGAGGGTTGAGGAGGGTAGGGAGAGTGAGTGTGAGAGGGTTGAGGGTGTTTACCCTGGAGGACCTCCCTCAGATCCTGGTAGAGATGGAGTGTGAGAGTGAAGAGGTTTTTGAGGGGGCTGGGAGTGAGGGGTTGGGATAGTGAGGGTTGAGGAGGGTAGGGAGAGTGAGCGTGAGTGATTGACAAGGGTGGTTACCCTGGAAGACCTCCCTCAGAGCCTGATAGAGATGGAGTGTGAAGAAGTTGAGGTTTTTGAGGGGGTCGAGAGTGAGGGGGTCGAGAGTGAGGGGGTCAGGAGACTGAGTGTTGAGGAGGGTCTGGATGGTGAGGGTTGAGGAGGGTCTGGATAGTGAGGGTTGAGGAGGGTCCGGATAGTGAGGGTTGAGGAGGGTCCGGATAGTGAGGGTTGAGGAGGGTCCGGATAGTGAGGGTTGAGGAGGGTCCGGATAGTGAGGGTTGAGGAGGGTCCGGATAGTGAGGGTTGAGGAGGGTCCGGATAGTGAGGGTTGAGGAGGGTCCGGATAGTGAGGGTTGAGGAGGGTCCGGATAGTGAGGGTTGAGGAGGGTGTTTACCCTGGAGGACCTCCCTCAGAGCCTGATAGAGATGGAATATGAGGGGGCTAGGAGTGAGGGGTCGGGATAGTGAGGTTTGAGGAGAGTCAGATAGTGAGGGCTGAGGAGAGTCCGGATAGTGAGTGTGAGGAGGGTGTTTACCCTGGAGGACCTCCCTCAGAGCCTGATAGAGATGGAATATGAGGGGGTTAGGAGTGAGGGGGTTAGGAGGGTTGAGGGTCGGGATAGTGAGTGTGAGGAGGGTCGGGATAGTGAGGGTTGAGGGGGGGTCGTGATAGTGAGGGTTGAGGGCGATGATGCCTAGTGAGTGCGAGGAGGGTCAGGATAGTGAGTGTGAGGAGGATGGGGATAGTGAGTGTGAGGAGGATGGGGATAGTGAGTGTGAGGAGGATGGGGATAGTGAGTGTGAGGAGGATGGGGATAGTGAGTGTGAGGAGGATGGGGATAGTGAGGGTTGACGGGGATGGGGATAGTGAGGGTTGAGGAGGATGGGGATAGTGAGGGTTGAGGGGGGTGCAGATAGTGTGAGGAGGATAGAGACAGTGAGGGTTGAGGGGGATGGGGATAGTGAGGGTTGAGGAGGATGGGGATAGTGAGGGTTGAGGTAGGTCCGGATAGTTAGGGTTGAGGAGGGTCCGGATAGCGAGTGTGAGGATAGGGGCAGTGAGGGTTGAGGGGGATGGGGATAGTGAGGGTTGAGGGGGATGGGGATAGTGAGGGTTGAGGGGGATGGGGATAGTGAGTGTGAGGAGGATGGGGATAGTGAGTGTGAGGAGGATGGGGATAGTGAGTGTGAGGAGGATGGGGATAGTGAGGGTTGAGGAGGGTCCAGATAGTGAGTGTGAAGAGGATGGGGATAGTGAGTGTGAGGATGGGGATAGTGAGGGTTAAGGGGGATGGGGATAGTGAGGGTTGAGGGGGATGGGGATAGTGAGGGTTGATGAAGGATGGGGATAGTGAGTGTGAGGAGGATAGGGACAGTGAGGGTCGAGGGGGATGGGGACAGTGAGGGTCGAGGGGGATGGGGACAGTGAGGGTTGAGGGGGATGGGGATAGTGAGTGTGAGGAGGATAGGGATAGTGAGTGTGAGGAGGATAGGGATAGTGAGTGTGAGGAGGATGGGGATAGTGAGGGTTGAGGAGGGTCCAGATAGTGAGTGTGAAGAGGATGGGGATAGTGAGTGTGAGGATGGGGATAGTGAGGATTAAGGGGGATGGGGATAGTGAGGGTTGAGGGGGATGGGGATAGTGAGGGTTGATGAAGGATGGGGATAGTGAGTGTGAGGAGGATAGGGACAATGAGGGTCGAGGGGGATGGGGACAGTGAGGGTTGAGGGGGATGGGGATAGTGAGGGTTGAGGGGGATGGGGATAGTGAGTGTGAGGAGGATGGGGATAGTGAGGGTCGAGGAGGATGGGGATAGTGAGGGTCGAGGGGGAAGGGGTCGGGATAGTGAGTGTGAGGAGGATAGGGATAGTGAGGGTTGAGGAGGATGGGGATAGTGAGGGTCGAGGGGGATGGGGTCGGGATAGTGAGTGTGAGGAGGATGGGGATAGTGAGGGTTGAGGGGGATGGGGATAGTGAGGGTCGAGGGGGAAGGGGTCGGGATAGTGAGTGTGAGGAGGATAGGGACAGTGAGGGTTGAGGGGGATGGGGATAGTGAGGGTCGAGGAGGGTCCGGATAGTGAGTGTGAGGAGGGTGGGGATAGTGAGGGTCGAGGGGGAAGGGGTCGGGATAGTGAGTGTGAGGAGGATGGGGATAGTGAGGGTCGAGGAGGGTCGGGATAGTGAGTGTGAGGAGGATGGGGATAGTGAGGGTTGAGGGGGATGGGGATAGTGAGTGTGAGGAGGATGGGGATAGTGAGGGTCGAGGGGGATGGGGATAGTGAGTGTGAGGAGGATGGGGACAGTGAGTGTGAGGAGGATGGGGACAGTGAGTGTGAGGAGGATGGGGACAGTGAGTGTGAGGAGGATGGGGACAGTGAGGGTGAGGAGGATGGGGACAGTGAGGGTGAGGAGGATGGGGACAGTGAGGGTGAGGAGGATGGGGACAGTGAGGGTGAGGAGGATGGGGACAGTGAGGGTGAGGAGGATGGGGATAGTGAGTGTGAGGAGGATGGGGACAGTGAGTGTGAGGATAGGGATAGTGGGGGTTGAGGAGGAAGGGGTCGGGATAGTGAGTGTGAGGAGGATGGGGATAGTGAGTGTGAGGAGGATGGGGATAGTGAGGGTTGAGGGGGATGGGGATAGTGAGTGTGAGGGGGATGGGGATAGTGAGGGTTGAGGGGGAAGGGGTCGGGATAGTGAGTGTGAGGAGGATAGGGATAGTGAGGGTCGAGGGGGATGGGGATAGTGAGGGTCGAGGGGGATGGGGATAGTGAGGGTTGATGAAGGATGGGGATAGTGAGTGTGAGGAGGATGGGGATAGTGAGTGTGAGGAGGATGGGGATAGTGAGTGTGAGGAGGATGGGGATAGTGAGTGTGAGGAGGATGGGGATAGTGAGGGTTGAGGAGGATCCAGATAGTGAGTGTGAGGAGGATGGGGATAGTGAGTGTGAGGAGGGTCGGGATAGTGAGTGTGAGGAGGATGGGGATAGTGAGTGTGAGGAGGATGGGGATAGTGAGTGTGAGGAGGATGGGGATAGTGAGTGTGAGGAGGATGGGGATAGTGAGTGTGAGGAGGATGGGGATAGTGAGTGTGAGGAGGATGGGGATAGTGAGTGTGAGGGGGATGGGGACAGTGAGTTTGAGGATGGGGATAGTGAGGGTCGAGGGGGAAGGGGTCGGGATAGTGAGTGTGAGGAGGGTGTTTACCCTGGAGGACCTCCCTCAGGGCCTGGTACCACTCCTCCTGCTCCTGCGCGCCCGCCGCCGCCAGGCACACGCTCTCGCTCGGGGTGAAGACACAGAGGAGGAAGCGGCCGCGCGCGTCGGCGCGCTTGTTCACGCTCGTGCCCGCGCCCAGCGGCAGCGCGCGGCGCGGCGGCGGCAGCGCGCGCCGCGGCCCGGCGCCCAGCCAGCCCCGCCCCCGCTCGGCCGGGTAGAGCTCCAGGCGCGGCGGGCTTCCCGCCCGACCGCCGGCGCCGCCGCCGCCGCCCGCCCGCAGCACGCACAGCCGCCGCTGCAGCCCCTTCCACTTGCGCAAGATCCCGCACTTGCGCACGTCCCGCTCCGCCGCGCTCTCGGCCATTGCAGCCCCCAAGGTTCCGGCGGCTCCGGCTTCAGCGCCGCATCTTCGCCCGGCCTCCCGCGCCGCTCCCTCGCCTCCTTTGCAGGAAATTTCTTTTGCACAGAGTCCCCGCCGCTGCAATTCAGAGTTTGCAAAGAAATTCCCCGTTTGCTCAAGTCCCCTTCTTGCTCCCGGTTCAAGACAACATCTTCCGCTTGCACAGTCCTCCCGCACCGCTCACTCGCCTCCTTTGCAAGAAATTTCTTTTGCACAAAGTCCCCGCCGCTGCAATTCAGAGTTTGCAAAAATAAATGCCCCTTTGACAAAGTCCCGTTCCTGCTCCCGGTTCAAGGAAGCAAATTTCGCTTGCACAGTCCTCCCGCACCGCTTCCTCGCCTCCTTCACAGAAAATTTCTTTTGCACAAAGTCCCCGTCTCTGCAATTCAGAGTTTGCAAAGAAATTCCCCCTTTGCTCAAGTCCCCTTCTTGCTCCCGGTTCAAGGCAGCATATTCCGCTCTTCCCGCACCGATCCCTTTGCGGTTAATTTCTTTTGCACAAAGTCCCCGCCGCTGCAATTAAGAGTTTGCAAAGAAATTCCCGTTCGCCAAAGTCTCACTATTGCTCCCCCGCTTCAGCGCCGCACCTTCCGCCCGCACGGTCCTCCCGCACCGCCTTTGCGGGAAAATTTCCTTTGCATAAATTCCCCGTCGCTGCAATTCAGAGTTTGCAAAGAAATTTCTCCTGTTGGGAAAGTCCCGGTCCTTGCTCCCCCCCCCGCCCTCTCCGCTTCAGCGCCGCATCTTCCTTCCACGCGGTCCTCCCGCACCGCTCCCTCGCCGCGTCTGCGGAAATTTTCCTAATGCACAAATTCCCCGCCGCTGCAATTCAGAGTTTGCAAAAGATTTCGCCCTTTGCCGAAGCTCCGCTTTTGCAATGTCTCTGTCTCCACTTTTACTCTGCTTCTGAGGCGCCTGTGAGCCCTATTGCAGATTTAAGTGTGTGTCTGTGTGTGTGTATACACATGCATATTACACACAGACGTACATACGCTGCATGTGCGTGTGCATGTTTTTTTAAAGTGCTGGCGAGGTTTGCAATCCTAAATAGGGAGATGCAGACTGACTGTAAGTAACGGGCAGACAGACTGCGCCTGGGTCCTAGTGCCCACACACTGCCACATGGCTACACTGACTGACAGGCAGACACACTCTCCCTGGGTCCTAGTGCCCCCACTCTGATCAAAGACGACTGGCTGACATGCAGACACACTCTCCCTTGGGTCCTGGTGCCCCAGCACTGATAAGAGTTCACACTGAATCCCGACAGTGCAGACAAAGACCATTCAGCCCATCGAGAATGCACCAACCACAATGCCACCCTATCCCCATAAGATGTTTACCCTGTTAATCCCACTGACACTAAGGGGCAATTTAGTGCGGCCAATCCACCTAACCTACACATCTTTGGACACTAAGGGGCAATTTAGCATGGCCAATCCACCTAACCTACACATCTTTGGACGCTAAGGGACAATTTAGCGTGGCCAATCCACCCAACCTGCACATCTTTGGACACTAAGGGACAATTTAGCATGGCCAATCCACCTAACCTACACATCTTTGGACACTAAGGGACAATTTAGCATGGCCAATCCACCTAACCTACACATCTTTGGACGCTAAGGGACAATTTAGCATGGCCAATCCACCCAACCTGCACATCTTTGGACACTAAGGGGCAATTTAGCATGGCCAATCCACCCAACCTGCACATCTTTGGACACTAAGGGGCAATTTATCATGGCCGATCCACCTAACCTACACATCTTTGGACACTAAGGGGCAATTTAGCACGGCCGATCCACCTAACCTACACATCTTTGGACACTAAGGGGCAATTTAGCATGGCCAATCCACCTAACCTACACATCTTTGGACACTAAGGGGCAATTTATCATGGCCAATCCACCTAACCTACTCATCTTTGGACACTAAGGGGCAATTTAGCATGGCCAATCCACCTAACCTGCACATCTTTGGACACTAAGGGGCAATTTATCATGGCCAATCCACCTAACCTACTCATCTTTGGACACTAAGGGGCAATTTATCATGGCCAATCCACCTAACCTACTCATCTTTGGACACTAAGGGGCAATTTAGCATGGCCAATCCACCTAACCCGCACATCTTTGGACACGAAGGGGCAATTTATCATAGCCAATCCCCCGAACCTGCATATGTTTGGACTGTGGCAGGAAACCGGAGCACCCGGAGGAAACCCATGCAGACATGGGGAGAACGTGCAGACTCCACAAAGACAGTGACCCAAACTGGGAATTGATCCTGGGTCCCAGTGCTAACCACTGTGCCACCTGATCTGAATCCTTTCATCATCTTAAACCTTGATTAAGTACAAGTTTATTTTGTTAGCGTCACAAGTTGGCTTACATTAACACTGCAATGAAGTTACTGTGGAAATCCCCTGGTCGCCACTCTCCAGCGCCTGTTTGGGTAACACTGAGGGAGAATTTAGCACAGCCGATGCACCCTAATTAGCACGTCTTTCGGACTGTGGGAGGAAACCCACGCGGACACGGGGAGAATGTGCAGTCTCCACATAGACAGTGACCTGAGCCGGGAATCAAACCCAGGATTATATCACCCAAAAATCTTCGAAACGCAAGTGAACACAACCCTGGTCAGTTCTTGGCCTCATAGGATAGCCTCGTTTGAATGAAGGTGTCAACAGTCTGGGTTGGGGTGCGGGTGGGGTTGGAGGAGGTTACAGAAATAAGGAGGGGTTTCGGGGCTAGAGGAGGTTACAGAGATAGGGAGGGGTGTAGGGGCTGGAGGAGGTTACAGAGATAGGGAGGGGTGTAGGGGCTGGAGGAGGTTACAGAGATAGGGAGGGTTGTAGGGGCTGGAGGAGGTTGCAGAGATAGGGAGGGGTGTAGGGGCTGGAGGAGGTTGCAGAGATAGGGAGGGGGTGTAGGGGCTGGAGGAGGTTGCAGAGATAGGGAGGGGTGGAGGGGCAGGACGACGTTACAGAGATAGGGGTGTAGGGGTTGGAGGAGGTTACAGAGATAAGGAGAGGTTTAGGGGTTGGAGGAGGTTACAGAGATAGAGTGTAAGGAGCTGGAGAGGGTTATGGAGATAGGGAGGAGTGTAGGGGGCTGGAGGGGGTTACAGAGATAGGGAGGGGTGTAGGGGCTGGAGGAGGTTACAAAGATAGGGAGGGGTGTAGAGGCTGGAGGAGGTTGCAGAGATAGGGAGGGGTGTAGAGGCTGGAGGAGGTTGCAGAGATAGGGAGGGGTGTAGGGGCTGGAGGAGGTTACAGAGATAGGGAGGGGGTGTAGGGGCTGGAGGAGGTTACAGAGGTAAGGAGAGGTTTAGGGGTTGGAGGAGGTTACAGAGATAGGGAGGGTTGTAGGGACTGGAGGAGGTTACAGAGATAGGGAGGGGTGTAGGGGCTGGAAGAGGTTACAGAGATAGGGAGGGGTGTAGGAGCTGGAGGAGGTTACAGAGATAGGGAGGGGGTGTAGGGGCTGGAGGAGGTTATAGAGATAGGGAGGGGTGCAGGGGCTGTAGAGGGTTACAGAGATAGGGAGGGGTGTAGGGGCTGGAGAAGGTTACAGAGATAGGGAGGGGGTGTAGGGTGCTGGAGAAGGTTACAGAGATAGGGAGGGGTGTAGGGGCTGGAGGAGGTTATAGAGATAGGGAGGGGTGTAGGGGCTGGAGGAGGTTACAGAGATAGGGAGTGGGTGTAGGGGCTGGAGGAGGTTACAGAGATAGGGAGGGGGTGTAGGGGGCGGGAGGAGGTTACAGAGATAGGGAGGGTTGTAGGGGCTGGAGGAGGTTACAGAGATAGGGAGGGGGTGTAGGGGCTGGAGGAGGTTACAGAGATAGGGAGGGGGTGTAGGGGCTGGAGAAGGTTACAGAGATAGGGAGGGGTGGGGAGGGGAAGGTTATGTAGGAATAGCAAGAGGTTCTTTGCAACTTCCTGCGCATTCCTCCAGCCTGTGAAATAAATGGTCAGTGGCCTCTCTCTCTCCTTTGACCCCACTAATATTGACCCGGTTGACCTGTGCCCACTCCGACCTCTGCCCTCCACTTTTAAATAGCAGGGATGGCTTGACCAGTCCTGCCACCTGCTGGCCATCACACGCTCCTGCTGCTGATTCACTGCAGGAACTTGCATCCATCCCCAAAATGTATTCTGGTAACTAGCAGGATTGACAAAGCACAAATTATTCTACCGGAAGCAAAATAGCCAAACATTCTGGTCGCCACACTGCCAGAAGGATGCGGAGGCTTTGGAGAGGTTTACAGAAAAGGTTTACCAGGATGTTGCCCTGGAATGGAGGGCGTTAGCTACGAGGAGAGGATGGAGAAACTTGGTTTGTTCTCACTGGAATGATGGAGGTTCAGGGGAGACCTGAAAGAAGTCTACAAGATTATGAGAGGCGTGGACAGAGTGGATAGTCAGAAGGTGGGCGGAACAGTGGTTAGCACTGCTGCCTCACACAGCCAGGGACCAGGGTTCGATTCCCGGCTCGGGTCACTGTCTGTGTGGAGTTTGCACATTCTCCCCGTGTCTGCGTGGGTTTCCTCCGGGTGCTCCGGTTTCCTCCCCACAAATATATGCAGGTTAGGCGGATTGGCCATGCTAAATTACCCCTTAGTGTCCAAAGATGTGCAGGTTAGGTGGATTGGCCATGCTAAATTACCCCTTAGTGTCCAAAGATGTGCAGGTTAGGTGGATTGGCCATGCTAAATTGCCTCTTAATGTCCAAAGATGTGCAGGTTAGATGGATTGGCCATGCTAAATTGTTCCTTAGTGTCCAAAGATGTGCAGGTTAGGTGGATTGGCCATGCTAAATTGTTCCTTAGTGTCCAAAGATGTGCAGGTTAGGTGGATTGGCCATGCTAAATTGTTCCTTAGTGTCCAAAGATGTGCAGGTTAGGTGGATTGGCCATGCTAAATTGTCCCTTAGTGTCCAAAGATGTGCAGGTTAGGTGGATTGGCCATGCTAAATTGTTCCTTAGTGTCTAAAGATGTACAGGTAAGGTGGATTGGCCATGCTAAATTGTCCCTTAGTGTCCAAAGATGTGCAGGTTAGGTGGATTGGCCATGCTAAATTGCGCCTTAATGTCAAAAGATGTACAGGTTAGGTGGATTGGCCATGCTAAATTGCCCCTTAGTGTCCAAAGATGTGCAGGTTAGGTGGATTGGCCATGCTAAATTGTCCCTTAGTGTCCAAAGATGTGTAGGTTAGGTGGATTGGCCATGCTAAATTGCGCCTTAATGTCAAAAGATGTACAGGTAAGGTGGATTGGCCATGCTAAATTGTCCCTTAGTGTCCAAAGATGTACAGGTAAGGTGGATTGGCCATGCTAAATTGTCCCTTAGTGTCCAAAGATGTGCGGGTTAGGTGGATTGGCCATGCTAAATTGCCCTTAGCGTCCAAAGATGTGCGGGTTAGGTGGATTGGCCATGCTAAATTGCGCCTTAATGTCCAAAGGTGTACAGGTAAGGTGGATTGGCCATGCTAAATTGCCCCTTAATGTCCAAAGATGTGCGGGTTAGGTGGATTGGCCATGCTGAATTGCCCCTTACTGTCCAAAGATGTGCAGGTTAGGTGGATTGGCCATGCTGAATTGCCCCTTAGTGTCCAAAGATGTGCGGGTTAGGTGGATTGGCCATGCTAAATTGGCCCTTAGTGTCCAAAGATGTGTAGGTTAGGTGGATTGGCCATGCTAAATTGCCCCTTAGTGTCCAAAGATGTGCAGGTTAGGTGGATTGGCCATGCTGAATTGCCCCTTAGTGTCCAAAGATGTGCGGGTTAGGTGGATTGGCCATGCTAAATTGGCCCTTAGTGTCCAAAGATGTGTAGGTTAGGTGGATTGGCCATGCTAAATTGGCCCTTAGTGTCCAAAGATGTGCGGGTTAGGTGGATTGGCCATGCTAAATTGGCCCTTAGTGTCCAAAGATGTGCGGGTTAGGTGGATTGGCCATGCTAAATTGGCCCTTAGTGTCATGGGGACTAGCTAGGCTAAATGTATGGGATTATGGGGACAGGGCCTGGATGGGATTGTGGTCAGTGCAGATATGATGGGCCGAATGGTCTACTTCTGCAATGTCAGGATTCGACGATATCTTTTCCCCAGGGTGGAAGATTCAATTACTAGGGGGCACAGGTTTAAGGTGCGAGAGGCAAGGTTTAACGGAGATGTATGAGGCAAGTACCTTTTACACAGAGGGTGGTGGGTGCCTAGAACTCGTTGCCAGGGGGAGGTAGTGGAAGCGGATACGGGAGTGACTTTTAAGGGGCAAATCCCTGAATAGGATGGGGAATGGAGGGATATGGTCCCCGGAAGGGTAGGGGGGGTGGTTTTAGTTCAGTCGGGGCAGCATGGTTGGTGCAGAGGGCCGAAGGGCCTGTTCCTGTGCTGTAATTTTCTTCGATCTTTATCCCTGTTCGAAATCACGAGGGGTCCAGGCGGAGCGGATAGGGAGAAACTGTCCCCCCCCCCCCCCCCCAACCCCCGACGTTGGCGGAAGGATCCAGAAAGCAGCAGCGTTAAGACGGCCGATGGAAGAAGCAACGGAGACGCGAGGAGGACCCTTTTCACGCAAGTGAGCAGGTTGACTGTCTGAGAGCGTGGTGGTGACCACTTCAGTCGCGTTTCCCACCTGTGAACTGGGTAACTTTTTAAGAAATTTATCGCGATCGCGCGTTGGCTCACACTAACACTGCAGCGATGTTACTGTGACAATCCCGTGGTCACCACATTCCCACGCCTGTTCGGATACAGTTAAAGTTTCTTTGTTAGTCACAAGTAAGGCTCCAGCCTCCCCCATCCATTGACTCTGTCTACACTTCCCGCTGCCTCGGGGAAAAGCAGCCAGCGTAATCAAGGACCCCACACCACCCCGGACATTCTCTCTTCCATCATCTTCCGTCGGGAAAAAGATACAAAAGTCTGAGGTCACGTACCGACCGACTCTTCGTTCCATGAGGATGTGTCTAGGGCGGTGGATAGAGGAGAGCCGGTGGATGTGGTCTTTCTAGATTCTCAGAAGGCGTTTGACAAAGTGCCTCACAAGAGGTTATTGCAGAAGGTCGAGGGACGTGGAGTTGGGGGTAGGGTGTTAGCGTGGATAGAGGATTGGTTGTCAAATAGGAGGCAGAGAGTGGGGGTCAACGGGTGCTATTCGGATTGGCGGATGGTGACTAGTGGAGTGCCCCAGGGGTCGGCGCTGGGGCCTCAGCTATTTATGCTCCTATTTCTTATGTTCTTATGACTCAAGAACAGCTTCTTCCCTGCTGCTGTCAGACTTTTGAATGGACCTACCTCGCATTAAGTTGATCTTTCTCTACACCCTCGCTTTGACTGTAACACTACATTCTGCACTCTCTCCTCTATGAATGGTATGCTTTGTCTGTATAGCGCACAAGAAACAATACTTTTCACTGTATCCCAATACATGTGACAATAATAAATCAAATCCTTCTCCCCTATGTACTCTACGAACGGTATGCTTTGTCTGTATAGCGCGCAAGAAACAATACTTTTCACTGTATCCCAATAATAAATCAAACCAAATCCTTCTCCCCTATGTACTCTATGAATGGTATGCTTTGTCTGTATAGCGCGCAAGAAACAATACTTTTCACTGTATCCCAATAATAAATCAAACCAAATCCTTCTCCCCTATGTACTCTATGAATGGTATGCTTTGTCTATATAGCGCGCAAGAAACAATACTTTTCACTGTATCCCAATAATAAATCAAACCAAATCCTTCTCCCCTATATACTCTATGAATGGTATGCTTTGTCTGTATAGTGCGCAAGAAACAATACTTTTCACTGTATCCCAATACATGTGACAATAATAAATCAAATCCTTCTCCCCTATGTACTCTATGAATGGTATGCTTTGTCTGTATAGTGCGCAAGAAACAATACTTTTCACTGTATCCCAATACATGTGACAATAATAAATCAAATCCTTCTCCCCTATGTACTCTATGAATGGTATGCTTTGTCTATATAGCGCGCAAGAAACAATACTTTTCACTGTATCCCAATAATAAATCAAACCAAATCCTTCTCCCCTGTGTACTCTTTGAATGGTATGCTTTGTCTATATAGCGCGCAAGGAACAATACTTTTCACTGTATCCCAATACATGTGACAATAATAAATCAAATCCTTCTCCCCTATGTACTCTATGAATGGTATGCTTTGTCTATATAGCGCGCAAGAAACAATACTTTTCACTGTATCCCAATAATAAATCAAACCAAATCCTTCTCCCCTATGTACTCTATGAATGGTATGCTTTGTCTGTATAGCGCGCAAAGAAACAATACTTTTCACTGTATCCCAATACGTGGGACCATAATGAAGATTTACAGAGGGGGAGAAATGGTGAGATGTTTCACTCAATGTTACAAAATGAGCTAACAAAGAGCTGAGGTCACGCCACCCCGCCCCCCCCCCCACCCACCCCCCCACCCCTCCCGATCCCACCCCCCACCCCCCCCCCCCTCCTCCCATTGTCTGACATCACGGTGAGGAGGGTAAGGCTTCAGCTGAGGTCACCTCCGGGAGCAGACTCAAGCGAGCTTTAGATGTAGAGGGAGAAAAATCTTTTTTGACCTCAATGTTGCCGTTAATTTCCACGGTGAACTAAGGTAATAAACCCCGAATCACCCCAACGCCCCGAGCTCCCGCTCAGAACCCGGGCAACTCCAGGACTTAAGCGGCCCACCGTTCAAGGAAGCTGGAACCTCATCTCCCCGCTGGCCCTTCCTTGGGCAGTGCCCGCACAGCTCCCCCCCCCCACCCAACCTCCACCGCCACCGCACCGCACCCCCCCCCGCAAAAACTCTCCCCGATGAGTCGAGGATCTCCGATTCCAATAGCATGACCTGAGCGTCATGTTCTGTGACACGCTGTGTGACCCTGAGGGTGCGTTTCTGCCTTGGTAACTCTTTCTGTTTTAACCTCGAGCTGGTGGGGGGCGGGCGCGGGGGAACTGCGCTTTCGGGCGGCCTGCCCCCTTGGGAGGGGGCGGTTGGAGGTTGGCCGTTGTTGAGGGAAGTGAGGCGGCGGCGTTTGGTCATAGGGTTGACGCACTCCCTTCAAGATTCCCCGCCACGGAAGAAATTCGGTTAGCTATTTAGGGGGAAAAAGTCAATGAAAATTACAACACCGGAAAGGGAAAGGGATTGGTTTAGGTTAGAAGGTCATTGCTTTTTAATTGGTTGGCGCAACATCGTGGGCCAAAGGGCCTGTTCTGCGCTGTAATGTTCTATGTTCTATGGAACAGGCCCTTCGGCCCTCTGCACCAACCATGCTGCCCCGACTGAACTAAAACCACCCCCCCTACCCTTCCGGGGACCATATCCCTCTATTCCCCATCCTGTATTTGTCAAGACGCCCCTTAAAACTCACTATCGTATCCGCTTCCACTACCTCCCCCCAGGAATGAGTTCCAGGCACCCTCTGTGTAAAAAAACTTGCCTCGTATATCTCCTTGCCCCCTCGCACCTTAAACCTGTGCCCCCTACTAGTTGACCCTGGGACAAAGCTTCTGACTATCCACTCTTGTCCACGCCCCTCGTAATCTTGTAGACTTCTATCAGGTCTCCCCCTCAACCTCCCTCACTCCAGTGAGAACAAACCAAGTTTTCTCCAACCTCTCCTCGTAGCTGATGCCCCTCCATACCAGGGCAACATCCTGGTAAATCTTTTCTGTACCCTCTCCGAAGCCTCCACATCCTTCTGGGAGTGTGGGCGACCAGAATTGAAGACTATATTCCAAGTACGGCCTAACTAATAAAGCTGCAACGTGACTTGCCAATTCTCAAACTCAATACCCTGGCCAATGAAGGCCTTCTTGACTACCTTCTCCCACCTGCGTTGCCATTTTCAGCGACCTGTGTACCTGTACGCCCAGATCCCTCTGCCTATTAATACTCCTAAGGGTTCTGCCATTTACTGTATATTTCCTATCTGTATTAGACCTTCCAAAATGCCTCATGTTTGTTGGGATTAAACTCCATCTACCTTAATTTTCCTTAATCCTGCGGGCCAATAATTTTTTGTGACCCCTTTTAGCTGTCCTGACTTAAGTTTTTCTCTCAAGAAAGAAGCATTTCATGCTCAGTGGGTGAGTAACTTCAAGGGGATAAATTTGGTGCCAGGTGGACGAGATTGTTGTAGATTCCTTACTTTTCTTTCCACTGAAGAAGCCACCTTAGCTAGCGGGGCAAAAGAAATTGCCCCCGGTGTCCAAAGGTGTACAGGTTAGGTGGATTGGCCATGCTAAATTGCCCCTTAGTGTCCAAAGATGTGCTGGTTAGGTGGATTGGCCATGCTAAATTGCCCCTTAGTGTCCAAAGATGTGCGGGTTAGGTGGATTGGCCATGCTAAATTACCCCTTAGTGTCCAAAGATGTGCGGGTTGGGTGGATTGGCCATGCTAAATTGCCCCTTAGTGTCCAAAGATATGTAGGTTAGGTGGATTGGCCATGCTAAATTGCCCCTTAGTGTCCAAAGATATGTAGGTTAGGTGGATTGGCCATGCTAAATTGCCCCTTAGTGTCCAAAGATGTGCTGGTTAGGTGGATTGGCCATGCTAAATTACCCCTTAGTGTCCAAAGATGTGCGGGTTGGGTGGATTGGCCATGCTAAATTGCCCCTTAGTGTCCAAAGATGTGTAGGTTAGGTGGATTGGCCATGCTAAATTACCCCTTAGTGTCCAAAGATGTGCAGGTTAGGTGGATTGGCCATGCTAAATTGCCCCTTAGTGTCCAAAGATGTGCAGGTTAGGTGGATTGGCCATGCTAAATTGCCCCTTAGTGTCCAAAGATGTGTAGGTTAGGTGGATTGGCCATGCTAAATTGCCCCTTAGTGTCCAAAGATGTGCAGGTTAGGTGGATTGGCCATGCTAAATTGCCCCTTAGTGTCCAAAGATGTGCAGGTTAGGTGGATTGGCTAAGCTAAATTGCCCCTTAGTGTCCAAAGATGTGCATGTTAGGTGGATTGGCCATGCTAAATTGCCCCTTAGTGTCCAAAGATGTGCAGGTTAGGTGGATTGGCCATGCTAAATTGCCCCTTAGTGTCCAAAGATGTGTAGGTTAGGTGGATTGGCCATGCTAAATTGCCCCTTAGTGTCCAAAGATGTGCAGGTTAGGTGGATTGGCCATGCTAAATTGCCCCTTAGTGTCCAAAGATGTGTAGGTTAGGTGGATTGGCCATGCTAAATTGCCCCTTAGTGTCCAAAGATGTGCAGGTTAGGTGGATTGGCCATGCTAAATTGCCCCTTAGTGTCCAAAGATGTGCAGGTTAGGTGGATTGGCCATGCTAAATTACCCCTTAGTGTCCAAAGATGTGTAGGTTAGGTGGATTGGCCATGCTAAATTGCCCCTTAGTGTCCAAAGATGTGCGGGTTAGGTGGATTGGCCTTGCTAAATTGCCCCTTAGTGTCCAAAGATGTGCGGGTTAGGTGGATTGGCCTTGCTAAATTGCCCCTTAGTGTCCAAAGATGTGCAGGTTAGGCGGATTGGCCATGCTAAATTGCCCCTTAGTGTCCAAAGATGTGTAGGTTAGGTGGATTGGCCATGCTAAATTGCCCCTTAGTGTCCAAAGATGTGTAGGTTAGGTGGATTGGCCATGCTAAATTGCCCCTTAGTGTCCAAAGATGTGCGGGTTAGGTGGATTGGCCTTGCTAAATTGCCCCTTAGTGTCCAAAGATGTGCGGGTTAGGTGGATTGGCCTTGCTAAATTGCCCCTTAGTGTCCAAAGATGTGCAGGTTAGGCGGATTGGCCATGCTAAATTGCCCCTTAGTGTCCAAAGATGTGTAGGTTAGGTGGATTGGCCATGCTAAATTGCCCCTTAGTGTCCAAAGATGTGTAGGTTAGGTGGATTGGCCATGCTAAATTGTCCCTTAGTGTCCAAAGATGTGCAGGTTAGGTGGATTGGCCATGCTAAATTCTCTCTCAATGTTACCCGAATGGGCGCCGGAGTGTGGCGACTGGAGGATTTTCACAATAACTTCAACGCGGTGTAAATGTCAGCCTTCACTTGTGACACAAATCAAATAAATTTGAACGGTTGCCAGGATTTCCCATGGTGGGTGGAGGGGGGCGCAGCAGGAAGTGGCTCATTCCCTCCACCCTCTGACCTCCGACCCCTGACCCTCCCCGAGACCCTCGACCCCAGCTTTACTCAGCAGCCGGCTGTTTGCGTTGTGCAGATTCCGGGCTGTTCCGAAGGGGCACTGAGAGAATCGGACCTCCGGCAGAGCGTCAGGCACTCGTCGGAAGATGTCCGATGGAGGACTTACTAGGCACCTACGTGATCTTCCTCATTCTGCTGCTCATCGAGACCAAGGGGATCCCCCCCATCACCCTGGCCGTCATCGTCCTCAACATGTTCATCTTCCTGGCGCCAGAGTTCAACGTGGGCGAGGTCTGCCTGAGCGTCAACACCACCTTCTACGGCTGCGAGTGGCATCGCCTCCTGCTGGCCCCGCTACACCACATCGACGTGGACCACCTGGGCTTCAACATGGCCTCGCTGGTCTGGAAGGGGAGCAAGCTGGAGCGCCGCATCGGAAGCGCCCGCTTCATGTTTTCCGCCCTCGTCTTCGGCCTCCTGACCGGCCTCACCTACCTCTCCATCAAGGCGGCCTTGGCCACGCTCCTGACCGAGCGGTTCAACATGGATTGCGCCGTGGGCTTCTCAGGTAGGACGGCCCGCTTGCCCGCCCAGGGGGGGAGACACACTTGGGTACGGCAGAGAGAGAGGGACACACACACTGGGTATGGCAGAGAGAGCGGGACACACACACACTGGGTATGGGAGAGAGAGGGACACACACACACACTGGGTATGACAGAGAGAGAGGGACACACACACTGGGTATGGGAGAGAGAGGGACACACACACTGGGTATGGCAGAGAGAGGGACACACACACTGGGTATGGCAGAGAGAGGGACACACACACTGGGTATGACAGAGAGAGAGGGACACACACACTGGGTATGGGAGAGAGAGGGACACACACACTGGGTATGGCAGAGAGAGAGGGACACACACACACTGGGTATGGCAGAGAGAGAGGGACACACACACTGGGTATGGCAGAGAGAGAGGGACACACACACACTGGGTATGGGAGAGAGAGAGGGACACACACACACTGGGTATGGCAGAGAGAGAGGGACACACACACACTGGGTATGGAAGAGAGAGAGGGACACACACACTGGGTATGGCAGAGAGAGAGGGACACACACACTGGGTATGGCAGAGAGAGAGGGACACACACACTGGGTATGGCAGAGAGAGAGGGACACACACACTGGGTATGGCAGAGAGAGGGACACACACACTGGGTATGGCAGAGAGAGAGGGACACACACACTGGGTATGGCAGAGAGAGAGGGACACACACACACTGGGTATGAGAGAGAGAGGGACACACACACTGGGTATGGCAGAGAGAGAGGGGGACACACACACTGGGTATGGGAGAGAGAGGGACACACACACACTGGGTATGAGAGAGAGAGGGACACACACACACTGGGTATGAGAGAGAGAGGGACACACACACACTGGGTATGGGAGAGAGAGAGGGACACAAACACACTGGGTATGGCAGAGACAGAGGGACACACACACACTGGGTATGGCAGAGAGAGAGGGACACACACACTGGGTATGGCAGAGAGAAAGGGACACACACACACTGGGTATGGGAGAGAGAGAGGGACACACACACTGGGTATGGGAGAGAGAGAGGGACACACACACACTGGGTATGGGAGAGAGAGAGGGACACACACACTGGGTATGGCAGAGAGAGAGGGACACACACACTGGGTATGGGAGAGAGAGAGGGGGACACACACACACTGGGTATGGGAGAGAGAGGGACACACACACTGGGTATGAGAGAGAGAGAGGGGGACACACACACACTGGGTATGGGAGAGAGAGAGGGACACACACACTGGGTATGGGAGAGAGAGAGGGACACAAACACACACTGGGTATGGCAGAGAGAGAGGGACACACACACACTGGGTATGGCAGAGAGAGAGGGACACACACACTGTGTATGGCAGAGAGAAAGGGACACACACACATTGGGTATGGGAGAGAGAGAGGGACACACACACACTGGGTATGGGAGAGAGAGAGGGACACACACACTGGGTATGGCAGAGAGAGAGGGACACACACACTGGGTATGGGAGAGAGAGAGGGGGACACACACACACTGGGTATGGGAGAGAGAGGGACACACACACTGGGTATGAGAGAGAGTGGGAGACACACACTGGGTATGGCAGAGAGAGAGGGACACACACACTGGGTATGGGAGAGAGAGAGGGACACAAATACACTGGGTATGGGAGAGAGAGGGACACACACACACTGGGTATGGCAGAGAGAGAGGGACACACACACTGGGTATGGGAGAGAGTGGGAGACACACACTGGGTATGGGAGAGAGAGAGGGGGACACACACACTGGGTATGGGAGAGAGAAAGGGACACACACACACTGGGTATGGGAGAGAGAGGGACACACACACACTGGGTATGGGAGAGAGAAGGACACACACACTGGGTATGGGAGAGAGAGAGGGACGCACACACACTGGGTATGGGAGAGAGAGAGGGACACACACACACTGGGTATGGGAGAGAGAGGGACACACACACACTGGGTATGGGAGAGAGTGGGAGACACACACTGGGTATGGGAGAGAGAGAGGGGGACACACACACTGGGTATGGGAGAGAGAGAGAGACACACACACTGGGATGGGAGAGAGAGGGGGACACACACACACACTGGGTATGGGAGAGAGAGAGAGGGACACACACACTGGGTATGGGAGAGAGAGAGGGACACACACACTGGGTATGGGAGAGAGAGAGGGACGCACACATTGGGAATGGGAGAGAGAGGGACACACACACTGGGTATGGGAGAGAGAGAGGGACACACACACACTGGGTATGAGAGAGAGAGGGACACACACACACTGGGTATGGGAGAGAGAGAGGGACGCACACACACTGGGTATGGGAGAGAGAGAGGGACACACACACTGGGTATGGGAGAGAGAGAGGGACACACACACACTGGGTATGGGAGAGAGAGAGGGACACACACACACTGGGTATGGGAGAGAGAGGGACACACACACACTGGGTATGGGAGAGAGAGAGGGACACACACACTGGGTATGGGAGAGAGAGAGGGACACACACATACTGGGTATGGCAGAGAGAGAGGGACACACACACTGGGTATGGGAGAGAGAGAGGGACACACACACTGGGAATGGGAGAGAGAGAGGGACACACACACTGGGTATGGGAGAGAGAGAGGGACACACACACTGGGTATGGGAGAGAGAGGGGTAGGAGACACACACTGGGAATGGGAGAGAGAGAGGGACACACACACTGGGTATGACAGAGAGAGAGGGACACACACACTGGGTATGGGAGAGAGAGGGGGACACACACACTGGGTATGGCAGAGAGAGGGACACACACACTGGGTATGGGAGAGAGAGGGGGACACACACACACTGGGTATGGCAGAGAGAGGGACACACACACTGGGTATGGGAGAGAGAGGGGGACACACACACTGGGTATGGGAGAGAGAGGGGGACACACACACACTGGGTATGGCAGAGAGAGAGGGGGACACACACACTGGGTATGGGAGAGAGAGGGACACACACACACTGGGTATGGCAGAGAGAGAGACACACACACACTGGGTATGGGAGAGAGAGGGGGACACACACACTGGGTATGGCAGAGAGAGAGACACACACACACTGGGTATGGGAGAGAGAGGGGGACACACACACTGGGTATGGGAGTGAAAGCAATTTGTGTACACAGGGTATCACTGAGTGGGGTACACAGAGAGACGGGAGAAAGAGATGGGAGAGAGAGAGAGAGACGGGAGAGAGAGAGAGATGGGAGAGAGGGATGGGAGAGACAGAGAGAGAGACGGGAGAGAGGGACGGGAGAGAGAGAGATGGGAGAGAGAGAGAGAGAGAGAGACGGGAGAGAGAGAGAGAGAGAGACGGGAGAGAGGGATGGGAGAGAGAGAGAGACGGGAGACAGGGGGACGGGAGAGAGGGACGGCAGAGACGGATGGGGGAGAGGGACGAGAGAGACCGGAGAGAGGGACAGGAGACATGGAAGGAAGAGAGGGACGGGGGGGGAGACAATTTGTAGTGAAGAGTGGGAGAGAGAGAGCAATGAGTGATCTGTTGAAGAGTGACTTTGTACACGATGGAGGAGGAAGGTTGTTTGTGTGAAAGGGAAACCAGGTGACACATGGAGACAGGAAGGTGTCTGTACAAACTGGGAGAGGAGCGGGTTCCCACCCAGATCGAGGGTCGGAGAGGGAGATTGCGGAGTAATGGATCAGGCTGGTTTAACGGGAATCTCTCCCACTCAGCAGGGGTGGGCCCCAGACCAGTTCAACGTAAGCGGGAATGAGTTTACACAGATAATACTCTCCAGACTGTGAAGGTGGCAGTGTTTGCAAAGAGAATGACTGTGTGCCCTCTCTCTCTCTCTCTATCTCTCTCCCACAGGCGTCCTGTTTGCCCTGAAAGTGATTAATAATGGACACAGTGCTGACGGCTGTATACCGGGACCGTTCCAAATCAAAAAACGAGACGCTTGCTGGGCTGAACTTATCCTCATTCATCTGCTTTCTCCGAGGTGAAGCATTCCCGACCCCCTCTGTGGACCCCCGGGTGGCACAGTGGGTTAGCGCTGCTGCCTCGCAGCGCCGTGGACCCGGGTTCGATTCCCAGCTCGGGTCACTGTCTGTGTGGAGACTGCACATTCTCCCCGTCTCTGCCTGGGTTTCCTCCGGGTGCTCCGGTTTCCTCCCAGACTCCAAAGATGTGCAGGTTAGGTGGATTGGCCATGCTAAATTGTCCCTTAGTGTCCAAAGATGTGCAGGTTAGGGGGATTGGCCATGCTAAATTGTCCCTTAGTGTCCAAAGATGTGCAGGTTAGGGGGATTGGCCATGCTAAATTGTCCCTTAGTGTCCAAAGATGTGCAGGTTAGGGGGATTGGCCATGCTAAATTGTCCCTTAGTGTCCAAAGATGTGCAGGTTAGGTGGATTGGCCATGCTAAATTGCACTGGGGTACAGTACTGGTGGGGACGGGTCTGTCGCTGTATAACACTGGGGTACAGTACTGGTGGGGACGGGTCTGTCGCTGTATAACACTGGGGTACAGTACTGGTGGGGACGGGCCTGTCGCTGTATAACACTGGGGTACAGTACTGGTGGGGACTGGTCTGTCTCTGAATAACACTGGGGTACAGTACTGGTGGGGACGGGTCTGTCACTGTATAACACTGGGGTACAGTACTGGTGGGGACGGGTCTGTCTCTGAATAACACTGGGGTACAGTACTGGTGGGGATGGGTCTGTCGCTGTATAACACTGGGGTACAGTACTGGTGGGGACTGGTCAGTCTCTGTATAACACTGGGGTACAGTACTGGTGGGGACAGGTCTGTCGCTGTATAACACTGGGGTACAGTACCGGTGGGGACGGGTCTGTCTCTGTATAGCACTGGAGTACAGTACTGGTAGGGACGGGTCTGTCGCTGTATAACACTGGGGTACAGTACTGGTGGGGACGGGTCTGTCACTGTATAACACTGGGGTACAGTACTGGTGGGGATGGGTCTGTCACTGTATAACACTGGGGTACAGTACTGGCGGGGACGGGTCTGTCGCTGTATAACACTGGGGTACAGTACTGGTGGGGACGGGTCTGTCTCTGTATAACACTGGGGTACAGTACTGGTGGGGACGGGTCTGTCGCTGTATAACACTGGGGTACAGTACTGGTGGGGACGGGTCTGTCTCTGTATAACACTGGGATACAGTACTGGTGGGGACGGGTCTGTCTCTGTATAACACTGGGATACAGTACTGGCGGGGACGGGTCTGTCACTGTATAACACTGGGGTACAGTACTGGTGGGGATGGGTCTGTCGCTGTATAACACTGGGGTACAGTACTGGTGGGGACGGGTCTGTCTCTGTATAACACTGGGGTACAGTACTGGTGGGGACGGGTCTGTCGCTGTATAACACTGGGGTACAGTACTGGCGGGGACGGGTCTGTCGCTGTATAACACTGGGGTACAGTACTGGTGGGGACGGGTCTGTCGCTGTATAACACTGGGGTACAGTACTGGTGGGGACGGGTCTGTCGCTGTATAACACTGGGGTACAGTACTGGTGGGGACGGGTCTGTCTCTGTATAACACTGGGATACAGTACTGGTGGGGACGGGTCTGTCTCTGTATAACACTGGGATACAGTACTGGCGGGGACGGGTCTGTCACTGTATAACACTGGGGTACAGTACTGGTGGGGATGGGTCTGTCGCTGTATAACACTGGGGTACAGTACTGGTGGGGACGGGTCTGTCTCTGTATAACACTGGGGTACAGTACTGGTGGGGACGGGTCTGTCGCTGTATAACACTGGGGTACAGTACTGGCGGGGACGGGTCTGTCGCTGTATAACACTGGGATACAGTACTGACAGTACTGGTGGGGACGGGTCTGTCGCTGTATAACACTGGGGTACAGTACTGGTGGGGACGGGTCTGTCGCTGTATAACACTGGGGTACAGTACTGGTGGGGACGGGTCTGTCGCTGTATAACACTGGGGTACAGTACTGGTGGGGACGGGTCTGTCGCTGTATAACACTGGGGTACAGTACTGGTGGGGACGGGTCTGTCGCTGTATAACACTGGGGTACGGTACTGGTGGGGACGGGTCTGTCGCTGTATTACACTGGGGTACGGTACTGGTGGGGACGGGTCTGTCACTGTATAACACTGGGGTACAGTACTGGTGGGGACGGGTCTGTCGCTGTATAACACTGGGGTACAGTACTGGTGGGGACGGGTCTGTCGCTGTATAACACTGGGGTACAGTACTGGTGGGGACGGGACTGTCGCTGCCTAACACTGGGGTACAGTACTGGTGGGGACGGGTCTGTCACTGCATAACACTGGGGTACAGTACTGGTGGGGACGGGTCTGTCACTGTATAACACTGGGGTACAGTACTGGTGGGGATGGGTCTGTCACTGTATAACACTGGGGTACAGTACTGGTGGGGACAGGTCTGTCACTGTATAACACTGGGGTACAGTACTGGCGGGGACGGGTCTGTCGCTGTATAACACTGGGGTACAGTACTGGCGGGGACGGGTCTGTCCCTGTATAACACTGGGGTACAGTACTGGCGGGGACGGGTCTGTCGCTGTATAACACTGGGGTACAGTACTGGCGGGGACGGGTCTGTCGCTGTATAACACTGGGGTACAGTACTGGTGGGGACGGGTCTGTCGCTGTATAACACTGGGGTACAGTACTGGTGGGGACGGGTCTGTCGCTGTATAACACTGGGGTACAGTACTGGTGGGGACGGGTCTGTCGCTGTATAACACTGGGGTACAGTACTGGTGGGGACGGGTCTGTCGCTGTATAACACTGGGGTACAGTACTGGTGGGGACGGGTCTGTCGCTGTATAACACTGGGGTACAGTACTGGTGGGGACGGGTCTGTCGCTGTATAACACTGGGGTACAGTACTGGTGGGGACGGGTCTGTCGCTGTATAACACTGGGGTACAGTACTGGTGGGGACGGGTCTGTCGCTGTATAACACTGGGGTACAGTACTGGTGGGGACGGGTCTGTCGCTGTATAACACTGGGGTACAGTACTGGTGGGGACGGGTCTGTCGCTGTATAACACTGGGGTACAGTACTGGTGGGGACGGGTCTGTCGCTGTATAACACTGGGGTACAGTACTGGTGGGGACGGGTCTGTCGCTGTATAACACTGGGGTACAGTACTGGTGGGGACGGGTCTGTCGCTGTATAACACTGGGGTACAGTACTGGTGAGGACGGGTCTGTCGCTGTATAACACTGGGGTACAGTACTGGTGGGGACGGGTCTGTCGCTGTATAACACTGGGGTACAGTACTGGTGGGGACGGGTCTGTCGCTGTATAACACTGGGGTACAGTACTGGTGGGGACGGGTCTGTCGCTGTATAACACTGGGGTACAGTACTGGTGGGGACGGGTCTGTCGCTGTATAACACTGGGGTACAGCACTGGTGGGGACGGGTCTGTCGCTGTATAACACTGGGGTACAGTACTGGTGGGGACGGGTCTGTCGCTGTATAACACTGGGGTACAGCACTGGTGGGGACGGGTCTGTCGCTGTATAACACTGGGGTACAGTACTGGTGGGGACGGGTCTGTCGCTGTATAACACTGGGGTACAGTACTGGCGGGGACGGGTCTGTCTCTGTATAACACTGGGGTACAGTACTGGTGGGGACGGGTCTGTCGCTGTATAACACTGGGGTACAGTACTGGCGGGGACGGGTCTGTCTCTGTATAACACTGGGGTACAGTACTGGTGGGGACGGGTCTGTCGCTGTATAACACTGGGGTACAGTACTGGTGGGGACGGGTCTGTCGCTGTATAACACTGGGGTACAGTACTGGCGGGGACGGGTCTGTCGCTGTATAACACTGGGGTACAGTACTGGTGGGGACGGGTCTGTCGCTGTATAACACTGGGGTACAGTACTGGTGGGGACGGGTCTGTCGCTGTATAACACTGGGGTACAGTACTGGTGGGGACGGGTCTGTCGCTGTATAACACTGGGGTACAGTACTGGTGGGGACGGGTCTGTCGCTGTATAACACTGGGGTACAGTACTGGTGGGGACGGGTCTGTCGCTGTATAACACTGGGGTACAGTACTGGCGGGGACGGGTCTGTCGCTGTATAACACTGGGGTACAGTACTGGTGGGGATGGGTCTGTCGCTGTATAACACTGGGGTACAGTACTGGTGGGGACGGGTCTGTCGCTGTATAACACTGGGATACAGTACTGGTGGGGACGGGTCTGTCGCTGTATAACACTGGGGTACAGTACTGGTGGGGACGGGTCTGTCGCTGTATAACACTGGGGTACAGTACTGGTGGGGACGGGTCTGTCGCTGTATAACACTGGGGTACAGTACTGGTGGGGACGGGTCTGTCGCTGTATAACACTGGGGTACAGTACTGGTGGGGACGGGTCTGTCGCTGTATAACACTGGGGTACAGTACTGGTGGGGACGGGTCTGTCGCTGTATAACACTGGGGTACAGTACTGGTGGGGACGGGTCTGTCGCTGTATAACACTGGGGTACAGTACTGGTGGGGACGGGTCTGTCGCTGTATAACACTGGGGTACAGTACTGGTGGGGACGGGTCTGTCGCTGTATAACACTGGGGTACAGTACTGGTGGGGACGGGTCTGTCGCTGTATAACACTGGGGTACAGTACTGGTGGGGACGGGCCTGTCGCTGTATAACACTGGGGTACAGTACTGGTGGGGACGGGTCTGTCGCTGTATAACACTGGGGTACAGTACTGGTGGGGACGGGCCTGTCGCTGTATAACACTGGGGTACAGTACTGGTGGGGACGGGTCTGTCGCTGTATAACACTGGGGTACGGTACTGGTGGGGACGGGCCTGTCGCTGTATAACACTGGGGTACAGTACTGGTGGGGACGGGTCTGTCGCTGTATAACACTGGGGTACAGTACTGGTGGGGACGGGTCTGTCGCTGTATAACACTGGGGTACGGTACTGGTGGGGACGGGTCTGTCTCTGTATAACACTGGGGTACAGTACTGGTGGGGACGGGTCTGTCAGTGTATAACACTGGGGTACAGTACTGGTGGGGACGGGTCTGTCTCTGTATAACACTGGGGTACAGTACTGGTGGGGACGGGTCTGTCGCTGTATAACACTGGGGTACAGTACTGGTGGGGACGGGTCTGTCACTGTATAACACTGGGGTACAGTACTGGTGGGGACGGGTCTGTCGCTGTATAACACTGGGGTACAGTACTGGTGGGGACGGGTCTGTCTCTGTATAACACTGGGGTACAGTACTGGTGGGGACGGGTCTGTCGCTGTATAACACTGGGGTACAGTACTGGTGGGGACGGGTCTGTCGCTGTATAACACTGGGGTACAGTACTGGTGGGGACGGGCCTGTCGCTGTATAACACTGGGGTACGGTTTGCTTTTCCTGACCTTGGCGTGTATATTGATGCTGAGGCCTGTCTTTGTCCTTTCTTCTCTCCACCTCAGATCTTCCTTCGTTGGCCATTTAGCAGGCATTCTGGTTGGCGTCGCCTATGTGAAGGGACCCCTGAAAGCTTTCATCAATTGCTTCACGGGGAAAGAATACGGAAACATCCGGTTTGTCGAGTGCTGCCACCGAACTCGGAGCATGTGTCTGGAAGACATCTTGGAAAGAGGTGGGGTCCCGGCCTCTCTGGGCCGCCGATAGACCTCTCGGGCTGTCTCTGCTCGCCCGCCGTGCTTTTTTCTTCCCTTGCCCCTTACTTGACTGCTTCGCCAGGAGCCAGCACCCCCACGATGGGCTGAATGGCCTCTTTCAGTGCGGTTGCCCCTATCACTCCAGTAGCAGTGATGGATTTGGGTGGCGCGACTGCAATGGGGCGTGGGAACAGCGAGGGGTGTCAACTGGTAGACGCCAAACATCAAGAATGTTGTCGGGGGGGGGGGGGGGATCGGAGGGCGCAAATTATGTATTTTTTCCAAGGTGGTTAGGTGGATCGGGTGTGCCAATTTGCCCCTTAGTGTCCAAAGATGTGCAGGTTGGGTGGATTGGCCATGATAAATTGCCCCTTGGTGTCCAAAGATGTGCGTGTTAGGTGGATTGGCCATGCTAAATTACTCCTTAGTGTCCAAAGATGTGCAGGTTAGGTGGATTGGCCATGCTAAATTGTCCCTTAGTGTCCAAAGATGTGTGGGTTAGGTGGATTGACCATGCTAAATTGTCCCTTAGTGTCCAAAGATGTACAGGTTAGGTGGATTGGCCATGCTAAATTGCCCCTTAGTGTCCAAAGATGTGCAGGTTAGGTGGATTGGCCATGCTAAATTGCCCCTTGTGTGAGCAGGGTAAATGTGTGGGGTTAAGGGGATAGGGCCTGGGTGGGATTGTTATCGGTGCAGACTCAATGGGCCGAATGGCCTCTCCCTCTGCGCTGTCGGGATTCCATGATCCCAAATAACGCCGTGGATCTGAATTCTAAAATTCCCTCTGGATCTGGACTATCCAATCCAGAGCTGGAATCAGAGTCCGCACTGTCTCGAAGGTGTGGGTCAGGGCCCCAGCCCTGTGGAAGCTGAGGAGGCCTCAAACCCTGCACTGGCTTGTGTAGAGTTAGCTGCCCCTGGGCTTGGAGAGATGGTGGACTTTAGGAAGTGAGGGCTGTTGGAGGAGGTGAAGGAGTTACGATTGGCGTCCCCTGTCACTCGAGAGACAGCCAGATATGATTTCCTCATTTGAAACCATTGACCCCTTGGGAACAGGCTTTCCACTTGTACGTATTTATCTCCCCTCTCTATCTTCAGTGAGAAAAAACTATTTTCCTTCGCACTGCGCTGATTCCCTTGACACATTCCCCCTTCTCAAACCGCGGGGTTGTATTATCAATCCACCAATTCTGTGGCAGTACACTTTTCTCTGACGAGAGTGGGGCGATGGCCTCGTGGTATTATCACTGGACTATTAACCCGGAAACTCAGCTAATGTTCTGGGAGACCCGGGTTCGAATCCCCGCCAAGGCAGATGGTGGAACTTGAATTCAATGAAACAAAAATCTGGAATTAAGAATTTACTGATGAACCATTGTCGGAAAAACCCATCCGTTCCCTTGAGGGAAGGAAATCTGCCGTCCTTACCCCGGTGTGGCCTACAGAGCCATAGCAATGTCCATCAGAAGTAGGAGCAGGAGTCGGCCATCTAGCCCTTCGAGCCTGCCCCGCCATTCAATAAGATCATGGCTGATCTGAAGTGGATCAGTTCCACTTTCCCACTTTCTCCCCTTAATTCCCCTGTCTGTCAAAAACCTATCTACCCGTGGCTTAAATATATTTAGCGAGGCAGCCTCCACCACTTCAACGGGCAGAGATTCACCACCCTTTGAGTGAAGAAGTTCCTCCTCAACTCCGATCTAAACTGCCCCCCCCCCCTCTTATCTTGAGGCTGTGCCCTCTAGTCCTGCTATCCTTTCTAAGCAGGAAGAATCTCTCTACCTCTACCCTATCCATCCCTTTCATTATCTTATACGTCTCTATAAGATCCCCCCTCATCCTTCTAAACTCCAACAAGTACAGACCCAGTCTATTCAATCTCTCTTCATAGTCCAACCCCCTCATCTCTGGTATCAGCCTGGTGAACCTCCTCTGCACTCCCTCCAAGGCCAAAATATCCTTGCGTAAGTGCGGCGACCAAAACTGCACACAGTACTCCAGCTGCGGCCTCACCAGTGCCCTGTACAGTTGCAGCAAGACCTCCCTGCTTTTATATTCTATCTCCTTCGCTATAAATGTGGGTGACTCTCAACTACACTCCAAGGGGCAACTAGGGATGGGCAATAAACACTGACCCAGCCAGCGATACCCATGTCCCAGAAATGAATGAAGAAATAATCAAATTGTTTAATCTGATCGACTCCTTAGGCTTTTAAAATCCGTGGATACAATCCATCCGCTCCAAGTGTTTTAACCTCTCAGGGTTAACTTAGTTCATTCAATACATCTCTTTTCTAAAAAAAATCAATCCATTTATCTCATTGTTCATTGGGCAATGTCATTCCTATCCTTGGCAATCACTGTATAATTTCTGTCATATCTCTGTTGTTACCTGTGGCCACCTCCATGTGTGATTGGAGGGTAATGAGCTATAATTTGATTCGATTTATTATTGTCACGTGTATTGGGATACAGTGAAAAGTATTGTTTCTTGCGTGCTATACAGACAAAGCATACCGTTCATAGAGTACGCAAGGGAGAAGGATTTGATTTATTATTGTCACATGTATTGGGATACAGTGAAAAGTATTGTTTCTTGCACGCTATACAGACAAAGCATACTGCTCATAGAGTACGCAAGGGAGAAGGATTTGATTTATTATTGTCACGTGTATTGGGATACAGTGAAAAGTATTGTTTCTTGCGCACTGTACAGACAAAGCATACCATTCATAGAGTACGCAAGGGAGAAGGATTTGATTTATTATTGTCACGTGTATTGGGATACAGTGAAAAGTATTGTTTCTTGCGCACTGTACAGACAAAGCATACCATTCATAGAGTACGCAAGGGAGAAGGATTTGATTTATTATTGTCACGTGTATTGGGATACAGTGAAAAGTACTGTTTCTTGCGCACTATACAGACAAAGCATACCGTTCATAGAGTACACAGGGGAGAAGGATTTGATTTGATTTATTATTGTCACATGTATTGGGATACAGTGAAAAGTATTGTTGCTATACAGACAAAGCATACCATTCATAGAGAAGGAAAGGAGACAGTGCAGAGTGTAGTGTTACAGTCATAGCTAGGGTGTAGAGAAAGATCAACTTAATGCGAGGTAGGTCCATTCAAAAGTCTGACAGCAGCAGGGAAGAAGCTGTTCTTGAGTCGGTCGGTACGGGACCTCAGACTTTTGTATCTTTTTCCCGATGGAAGAAGGTGGAAGAGAGAATGTCCGGGGTGTGTGGGGTCCTTAATTATGCTGGCTGCTTTTCCCCGAGGCAGCGGGAAGTGTCATGGCGGGTTAGCACTGCTGCCTCACAGCGCCAGGGACCCGGGTTCAATTCCTGCCTCGTGCGACTGTCTGTGTGGAGCTTGCACGTTCTCCCCGTATCTGCGTGGGTTTCCTCCGGCTTCCTCCCCGCACTCCAAAGATGTGCGAGTTAGGGGGATCGGCCATGATAAATCACCCTTGGTGTCGGGGGAGTGGCAGGGTAAGTATGTGGGGGTTAGGAGGATAGGGGATGGGTTGTGGTTGGCGCAGGCTCGATGGGCCAAATGGCCTCCTTCTGCACTGTAGGGATTCTATGAAGTGTAGGTGGAATCAATGGGTGGGAGGTTGGTTTGTGTGATGGACTGGGCTATGTTAACAACCCTTTGCAATGTTCGATTTACTTTGTATTTTGAGAGTTTGCATTTGCACGTTGTATTTTTCTGGCACTTTTGCACATTCGAATCGAGGGGTTATAGCTGGGCACTTAGAGAAAAACAATCGGGACGTGTTACAGGCAGATTTTAACAGCCCCAATTTCTCCTCTCACCCTCCATCGATCAAGAGCAAGATGGATTTAATTTGTTGCCCTCGTTATAAGTCTTCTCTTGGTTTTGGTCAAAGTTTCTTTTAGTAACTCCCTCAGTGAACTCGAGACAGGATGAACTCAACAGCTTTGACAAAGGGGTCATAAGAACATAAGAACATAAGAACATAAGAAATAGGAGCAGGAGTGGGCCATCCAGCCCTTCGAGCCTGCCCCGCCATTCATTAAGATCATGGCTGATCTGTCGTGGCTCAGTTCCACATTCCCGCCCTCTCCCCATAACCCTTAATCCCCTCGCTTATCAAAAACCCATCAACCCGCGTCTTAAAAATATTTCATCGGGACTCGAAACGTCAGCTCTTTTCTCTCCTTACAGATGCTGCCAGACCTGCCGAGATTTTCCAGCGCTTTCTGTTTTGAGGGTTAGTTTATCTGCACACGCACACTCTGAAAGTGGAAGCAGCGCAGGGGGTGGTGGGTTGCAATGTTGCCACAAGGTGGAGAAAGGAAAGACTCACAAGGCGCAGAACGCAGAGGAAAAAAAGTCCCAGAATCAAATTCCAATGAGGAATTCCTTTGGCAGGTTGAAAACCGATGCTGGATAATTTACTTCTCCAGTGGGGTTTAGACTTCTCAGGCCGAGATAGGCACACAAGAAATGATTCTTGTAAGAATTCACAGCAGGAGCAGCGTACATGGGGCCCGCTGTCCACCCAGGGCCGCAACGCCTTGTTGTTGTTAGACTTTGCCATTCTGCAAGGCAATATTAGTGGTCCAACGAGCCAGAGAACCACTACTCCCACCTCTCCACCCTCCCTTTGACAAAGGACATGCATCCCTCACCTGGGGAACTCTTAATTCTTCAATTAAGGATTGCAAGGAAGGTTGTGGGGTGGGGGGGGGAGGGCCCTTTGTCTCAGCAGACCTTCTATTGGACATCCTGGACCATGAGATCATCATCATAGACTCATAGAACCCTACAGAGGCCCTTCGGCCCATCGAGTCTGCACCGAACACAATCCCACCCAGGCCCTACCCCCATATCCCTACATATTATACCCACTAATCCCTCTAACCTACACATCCCTGGACACTAAGGGGCAATTCCTTAGCATGGCCAATCAACCTAACCCACACATCTTTGGACTGTGGGAGGAAACCCACGCAGACACGAGGAGAATGTGCAAACTCCGCACAGCCAGTGACCCGAGCCGGGAATCAAACCAAGGACCCTGGAGCTGTGAAGCAACAATGCTAACCCACTGTGCCACCGTGCCGCCCCACTGTGCTACTGACGCAGATGACCTTTGTATAGCTCTCTTTGAGTGTGGTCTGGATGGCCTATGGGGGGGGGGGGGTGGAGTTGGGGAAGTTGGGGCAGGGTTCGTTAGTGGCTCTTTAGTGCAATGATCTGCATGTTTCCCTGATAATGAGGGGCATAGATCAGCTAGACAGGAGTTGGGATGTCTTGTTGAAGTCGTACAAGACATTGGTAAGGCCACACTTGGAATACAGTGTACAGTTCTGGTCACCCTATTATAGAAAGGATATTATTAAACTAGAAAGAGTGCAGAAGAGGATGCTACTGGGACTTGATGGATTGAGTTATAAGGAGAGGCTGGATAGACTGGGACTTTTTTCTCTGGAGCGTAGGAGGCTGAGGGATGATCTTATAGAGGTCTATAAAATAATGAGGGGCACAGATCGGCTAGATAGTCAATATCTTTTCCCCAAAGGTAGGGGAGTCTAAAACTAGAGGGCTTAGGTTTAAGGTGAGAGGGGAGAGATACAAAAGGGTCCAGAGGGGGCAATTTTTTCCCCACAGAGGGTGGTGAGCGTCTGGAACGAGCTGCCAAAGGTAGTAGTAGAGGCGGGTACAATTTTAAAAAGCATTTAGACAGTTGCATGGGTAAGATGGACATCGAGGGATATGGGACAAACGCAAGCAATTGGGACTGGCTTAGTGGTTAAAAAACTGGACAGCATGGACATGTTGGGCCGAAGGGCCTGTTTCCATGCTGTAAACCTCTATTACTCTATGTTGCCAGACAGATTTTATTGTTGGGGGGGATTGTTCACAGATACGATTGAGTTTCACATCCAGTTTGAAAGAGAGAAGAGTGGGTCAAAGACTAGTGTCTTAAACGTAAATAAGGGTAACTGTGTGGGTGTGAAAGCTGAGCTGGCTGAAGTGAATTGAGGTCCTGGGCCAGGGGATAAGGCAGTGACAGCTAACTAAGGGGTTAAGTAGGGGGTGTTGGCCCTCCCCCTCTCCCCATTCCCCCTACAGAGTTGTGTTTGGGAATTGTCTGCCTCAGGAAGTGGGAATGTTAGGGGTTGGGGAGGTCACCGAATATGTTTAAGGTGGCCAGTGGGGTCTTGTTCGCTGAGAAAATCTAAGTCAGGGTTGATGGGAATGTGGAACTTGAAACAATATAAATACAATACAAAATGCAAAACACACCCAGATGTACAACGAATCAACCACCACCTTATTGAACGGAGGAGCAGGCCGGGAAGGGCCAAATGGCCTACTTTGCTTTTACTTTGTATCTTTGTAGATTTGTGTCGGTGTTTTGGTGTGTTGTATATTTGTGTGCATGACATATTTTGGAATTGTATAATTGGGTGTTGTATACTTGCATGTGTTTGCGGTACAGGTTGTATATTTGTATGTGTGTGTTGCCTATTTGTGTACATTTGTATATCTGTGTATGTCCTGTATGTATCTGTCATGTATTTTGTTTGTGGTTGAGTATTTTTATATTCCTGTGTGCCATTTGTATTTGCATGGAGTCACATATTTGTCCGTAAGTATGGTGCATTCCTTTGTGCATGTTGTATATTACTGCGTATTTGTGCGTAATATGTTTGTGCATGTGTTGTAGATTTGTGTGTGTGTTTATATTTTTGTGTGCTGCATATGTGGATATGGTGCATGTTTGTGTGTTGTATATTTGTGAGTGTTGTACATTGCCTGTTGTATATTTGTGAGTGTTGTACATTGCCTGTTGTATATTTGTGAGTGTTGTACATTGCCTGTTGTATATTTGTGAGTGTTGTACATTGCCTGTTGTATATTTGTGAGTGTTGTACATTGCCTGTTGTATATTTGTGAGTGTTGTACATTGCCTGTTGTATATTTGTGAGTGTTGTACATTGTGTGTTGTATATTTGTGCATGTTGTACATTGCCTGTTGTATATTTGTCCATGTTGTACATTGCCTGTTGTATATTTGTGAGTGTTGTACATTGCCTGTTGTATATTTGTGAGAGTTGTACATTGTGTGTTGTATATTTGTGCATGTTGTACATTGCCTGTTGTATATTTGTCCATGTTGTACATTGCCTGTTGTATATTTGTGAGTGTTGTACATTGTGTGTTGTATATTTGTGCATGTTGTACATTGCCTGTTGTATATTTGTCCATGTTGTACATTGCCTGTTGTATATTTGTGAGTGTTGTACATTGCCTGTTGTATATTTGTGAGAGTTGTACATTGAGTGTTGTATATTTGTGCATGTTGTACATTGCCTGTTGTATATTTGTGAGTGTTGTACATTGCCTGTTGTATATTTGTGAGTGTTGTACATTGCCTGTTGTATATTTGTCACATTGCACGTTGTATATTTATGCATGCTGTATATTTGCATCTGCTGTATATTTGTGTGCATTGAACACTTCTGTCTTGTAGATTTGCATGGGTGTGCGTTGTGTATTTCTGACTGTGTTGTATATTTGCGTGTGTCTGGAATATCTGTGGTGTCAACGGTACACCTACATGTGTGCTGTATATTTGTTGTGTCTGTAAATTTGTGACTGTGTTGCGTATTTGTACACTGTGTTACATTTGCCGATGTGTGCTGTATAAATGTGTGCGTACATTTGTTGTAATGGATATTTGTGTATGTGTGATTTATACATGTGCTGTAGTTTGTGCGGGTGTTGTACATTTGGGTGTGTTTTTGTATTTTATATTGTATGTCGGTCCGTGTTTGTTGAGCGTTTGTCCATTGTGAATTTCTTTGTATGTGTCTTGTATGTTTTTGTGTATATTTTTATGTCTGCTGTATATTTGTGTGCATGTCACCTATTGTTGTATATTTGTGTTTACGGGGAGGCGGTGGGGTAGTGGTATTGTCGCTGAACTAGTAAGACAGAGAACTAGTAATCCAGAGAGCCAGGGTAATGTTCTGGGGGACCCGGGTTCGAATCCTGCCGCGGTAGATGGTGGAATTTGAATTCAATAAAAAATATCTGGAATTAAGAATCTACTGATGACCCATTGTCAGAAGAACCCATCTGGTTCCTTGAGGGAAGGAAATCTGCCGTCCTCACCCGGTCTGGCCTACATGTGACTCCAGAGCCACAGCCAATGTGGTTGACTCTCAACTGCCCTCCAAGGGGCAACTAGGGATGGGCAATAAATGCTGGCCCAGACAGAGACACCCCATGTCCCACAAATTGAATAAAAACAATGCAGTTTATTGCTATATATTTGTGAACTTTATATTAGAGTGCGTCTTGTATATCTGTGCACGTTGCATATTTCTGTGCTGTACGCCTGCCTCTGTGTATCTGGTAGATCTCTGAGTCTGTTGTATACTTGTGTGTAAATGTTGTACATCTGTGTGTGTCCGATATATTGGTGTGTGCCTGTTGTATGTGCACTTGAGTTTTAAATGTGTGCATCTGTTTGTAAATTTGTGTGTGCGCGTGTGTTGTATCTGTATGTATATTTGTGTGAGTGTGTGTGTGTGAGAGAGTGTGTGTGTATGAGAGTGTGAGTATGTGAGAGTGTGTATGTGTGTGTGAGAGTGTGTGTATGAGAGTGTGTGTGTGAGAGTGTGTGTGTGTGCATGAGATTGTGTGTGCGTGTGAGTGTGTGAGTGTGTGTGGGTGTGTGAGTGTGAGTATGTGAGAGTGTGTATGTGAGAGTGTGTGTGTATGAGAGTGTGTGTGTATGAGAGTGTGAGTGTGTGAGAGTGTGTATGAGAATGTGTGTATGTGAGAGTGTGTGTGTGTGTGTATGAGATTGTGTGTGCGTGTGTGTGTGTATGAGACAGTGTGTATGTGAGTGTGTGTATGTGAGAGTGTGTGTTAGTGTGTGTGTGAGAGAGTGTGTGAGAGTGTGTGTTAGTGTGTGTGTGAGAGAGTGTGTGAGAGTGTGTGTTAGTGTGTGTGGATGTGTGTGTGTGTGTATGTGTGCATGTGAGAGAGTGTGTGTGAGAGTGTGTGTGTGTGAGAGAGAGAGAGAGTGTGTGTGTGTGCTGATTGGTTGGGGGTGGGTGATTGGGTAGGGGGTGAGTGGGTGGGGGGGGTGATTGGGTGGGGGGTGAGTGGGTGGGGGGGTGATTGGGTGGGGGTGTTGTTGGGTGATTGGGTGTTTGGGTGGCGGGATGGGGATGTGATTGGTTGGGGGTGATCAGGTAATCGGGTGGGGGCATGGGGGTGTGGTTGGGTGACTGGGCAAGTAACCCAGTTGGGTGGGGGGGTGTGTGGGTGGGGTGGGTTTGGGTAGGGATGCGTTTGGATGGGAGTGTGTTTGTGGGGGTGTGTTTGTGGGGGTGTGTTTGTGGGGGTGTGTTTGGATGGGGGTGTGTTTGTGGGGGTGTGTTTGTGGGGGTGTGTTTGGATGGGGGTGTGTTTGTGGGGGTGTGTTTGGATGGGGGTGTGTTTGTGGGGGTGTGTTTGGATGGGGGTGTGTTTGTGGGGGTGTGTTTGTGGGGGTGTGTTTGGATGGGGGTGTGTTTGTGGGGGTGTGTTTGTGGGGGTGTGTTTGTGGGGGTGTGTTTGGATGGGGGTGTGTTTGTGGGGGTGTGTTTGGATGGGGGTGTGTTTGTGGGGGTGTGTTGTGGGGGTGTGTTTGGATGGGGGTGTGTTTGTGGGGGTGTGTTTGGGGGGGTGTGTTTGTGGGGGTGTGTTTGTGGGGGTGTGTTTGGATGGGGGTGCGTTTTTGGGGGTGTGTTTGTGGGGGTGTGTTTGGATGGGGGTGTGTTTGTGGGGGTGTGTTTGGGGGGTGTGTTTGGGGGGGTGTGTTTGTGGGGGTGTGTTTGGATGGGGGTGCGTTTTTGGGGGTGTGTTTGTGGGGGTGTGTTTGTGGGGGCGTGTTTGTGGGGGCGTGTTTGTGGGGGCGTGTTTGTGGGGGCGTGTTTGTGGGGGCGTGTTTGGATGGGGGTGTGTTTGTGGGGGTGTGTTTGGATGGGGGTGTGTTTGTGGGGGGGTGTTTGTGGGGGTGTGTTTGTGGGGGTGTGTTTGGATGGGGGTGTGTTTGTGGGGGTGTGTTTGTGGGGGTGTGTTTGTGGGGGTGTGATTGTGGGGGTGTGTTTGTGGGGGGGTGTTTGTGCGGGTGTGTTTGTGGGGGTGTGTTTGTGGGGGTGTGTTTGTGGGGGTGTGTTTGTGGGGGTGTGTTTGGATGGGGGTGTGTTTGTGCGGGTGTGTTTGTGGGGGTGTGTTTGGGGGGGTGTGTTTGGATGGGGGTGTGTTTGTGGGGGTGTGTTTGTGGGTGTGTGTTTGTGGGGGTGTGTTTGTGGGGGTGTGTTTGTGGGGGTGTGTTTGTGGGGGTGTGTTTGTGGGGGTGTGTTTGTGGGTGTGTGTTTGTGGGGGTGTGTTTGTGGGGGTGTGTTTGTGGGGTTGTGTATGTGGGAGTGTGTTTGTGGGGGTGTGTTTGTGGGGGTGTGTTTGTGGGGGTGTGTTTGTGGGGGTGTATGTAGGGGGTGTGTTTGTGGGGGTGTGTTTGTGGGGGCGTGTTTGTGGGGGCGTGTTTGTGGGGGTGTGTTTGTGGGGGTGTGTTTGGGGGGGTGTGTTTGTGGGGGTGTGTTTGGGGGGGTGTGTTTGTGGGGGTGTGTTTGGGGGGGTGTGTTTGGGGGGGTGTGTTTGTGGGGGTGTGTTTGGATGGGGGTGTGTTTGTGCGGGTGTGTTTGTGGGGGTGTGTTTGGGGGGGTGTGTTTGGATGGGGGTGTGTTTGTGGGGGTGTGTTTGTGGGTGTGTGTTTGTGGGGGTGTGTTTGTGGGGGTGTGTTTGTGGGGGTGTGTTTGTGGGGGGTGTGTTTGTGGGGGTGTGTTTGTGGGTGTGTGTTTGTGGGGGTGTGTTTGTGGGGGTGT